>NC_061806.1:39972721-40105221 GCF_021462225.1 Girardinichthys multiradiatus | reverse complement strand
CCGTCCGTCCGTCCGTCCATCCGTGAAACTGTCTAGTTTTTGCAGGTTTCACATTTAAAGTCTGAGTGTTAAATTTATTTATTTATTACTTTAAATCTTAAAAAGACTCAGAAGTTGAAATTGGTAAATTTGGCCATTTTTGTGTGTACGAAACTAACTCAACTCAGCTATTAAATTAACGTAACTTTTTAATAGTTCATGTAGGTCTTAAATGTAAATAATATTGATTTTAAATAGTCTCCCTGAAACGTTCAGAAACCCTGATCGACCAAACAAACGACCCCCCCAGCTGCCCCTCTGTTAAAATGTGGAGATGTTTTTGTTTCTGTATTTCTTGGTGACGTTGGATCAGGTCATCTTAGAATCTCAGCAGCGTTCGTTGTATTTTACACCCTCTGGTTAGTCGGGCCTCCCTTCTCCTTCCTCTGTCCTCCTCCGTTGCTGTCCTTCCCAGGAAAAAGGGGCCGAGTTGCTGCAGGCAGATTCCTGCTGTAAGAACTCACATTCCTGGAGAGCATCAGGAAGCCCCAGGCTAATACATCTCACTTCTAGAATTACGAACCATCTGAGGGCTGCAAACACCAGCCTTTCATCCTGTCTTTGTCTCTCTTCCTTGTTTGTCTCGCTGTCACTTTCCTGTCTCCTTGTCTCTTGTTCTCCTCGTCTGTGTGGAAAAGCAAGAGGAAAACCTGGAGCAGAGAGATGGGATTGTTTGGTTTCCTCTCCTCTTCCCTGCAGGACGTCAGAGGAGTAATGACCAAAATAAAGAGAGACTGAGGGCACCTCTCCTTATGTTTCCATTAAACTCATTTTCCCTCTTTTTCTGTCGCTCACACACGTCTGCTGCTGCGGCACGTCGGAAAATGAGCAACACTCCATGTTGCCGCCTCGGGAGTGTTCTGGGAAAGATGAGAGCGGCATCGCTCTTGACCGGCCTGGCTGGTTACGTAAACCCTGCCAGGTACTGTGAGAGCGAGCTGAAGTTAAAATCAGTGATTCTTGTTTCTCCAACAGCTTCATGTTGACTAAACCATTAAATCAGAAACTGCGTACAAGCACAGCTCAGCAAATTAGGATGTCGTGAAAAAGTTCAAAGTTTATGCCGCTCATTTCAGAAAGGGAAACTTGTTTTTTATAGATTCACTAAACACAGACTGAAATATTTCAAGCCTTTATTTCTTGTAATTTTAATGTCTGTGGCTTACAGACAATGAAAACCCCTAACCCAGAATATTACAAAAGATCAATACAGAAGGGTATATTTTAAGTCAGGCTTCTGAAAAGTGTGTTCATTTATATGCACTCAGTACTTGGTTGGGGCTCCTTTTACATGAATTACTGCATGAATGAGGCGTGGCATGGAGGCTCTCCTGTGTAAAAATACCTACAGTATTACAATATTTACACACAAACATAGAATCAGCAGGAATTACTCCTACTGACGCTAAAATAATTATACAGATTATTACAGCTGTCTGTAACATATGTTCCATTCTTTTATAAGACTGAGATCTAAGAGGATTGTGTTGTTTTCAAATCAGAAATGTTCGTACAACATTAAAAAGCCTTTGTGTTGCTGTTAGTGGAGGAAAGAAATGGAACAACTTGTGAAACGATTCACCAGTTCAAAAACAGGTGCAAAGAAATGATTTTTGCAAAATATGTCAGCCATAGGAATTAAAACAAACTGAGGTTCATAAGCACAAAAAAATATAATTATTTTTAGTGCAGCTTTAGAAGGAAGCTGATATTTGTGTTTTGAGGACACAAATCAAGGGGTGGGATTATACAAGTTATTTTGTGCATTGGTGCAATAAATGTATGTATGTCATTAATATCTGAATAAACTAAACTAAAACAAGCCTGAGTCTGTTTTTCCCTCAGACTGTACCAGGATGTTTTTGTAGGTACCAGAACCAGGAAGCAAAATAAAACCCGTTTTGGTCTAAATCAAAGCGGAACATTGAGCATGTTAGATGTTCAGTTATCATGCAGGATGTTACAGAACAAATAAAGCTCTGTGTTTCGGTGACACAAGCAGTATAAAGACAAAAGGTCAGACCCACTTCTGTGGAAGATCTGGGTTTATTTTAGTAGATTCTTGTTCTACCACTGAAGAATGAATCTTCATCTGTTTTCTGTCACCTTATATTAAGAATTGCATTTTTGACCACTGTCGGTCCAGCAGAAATTGACAAGATTCTTTCGAGCCACTAATGCATCCCTACCTAGAAATCTTTAGTCCTCAATGTGTTGACATAGGAAAGTGATTCTTTGGCTACATTAATAATACAATCCTTTACCAAAAGGTGATTCTTTGAATTTAAAATGTTGTTTTTATAATGTCAGTGAGAATCCCTCATGTTTTTAATGTAAAACAAGCTGCAGGCGTGACTTGAGGTTGGTTGAGTGTTTGATGGGGCTGTGTTGGTTTGTAATGTTGAGCTGCAGAGGATAACAGGCTTCCTGCTGTGTGACGGTGCAGACAGCGTATTGTTGTGTGCCTGTTGGTTGCGGCCCTCTGCTGCAGCAGTGATTAAGACCTGTTGAGGGTGAGGTCACTCCTGGAGCGCAGCAGGCGGACCATCACAGGTGTTTATAGAGAAAACGGGTCAGCAGTGAACACTGGGAGATGGTAATGTAATGGCTTTTCAGTGCAGACGGCATTCGCCTGAATGCGTTTTATTTTACAAGGCCTCACCCTAGAATGAATAACTAAATAATTGGCTTTACAGGCTGTCTGTGTGAGGGTTTGTATGTATCAGCTGTTTACGTGCACGCCTTCTTTCACAGTCTGTGGAATTTGAATGTTTTTCAGGTCCAGATGAGTAAAGAAAATGATATCGGAGCATGGAAAAACACTTTCATCTCCAGACCTGATTCTGTCCCAATTTCGACATGTCACATCTCCCTCCATCTACCCCTCCATTCGTCTATACGTCCATCTATCCATCCATCCTTAGTTTCTGCAGCTTTTTCAGGTTGCATTCTTCAAATGTGACTTCCTTGGAAAAATCTAAACTTAAATTTAATTCAATGCATGGAACAATGGATAAAACATGGATTGAGAATTCTGGAAAAGCTTTGAAACGTGTTGCAACCATCGGTGTGTGCATGTGGGTGTGTATAAAGACAAATTAAACCCATGTGTTTGTGTGTGAAGCTGTAGGAGTTCGAGCACACATCCGGTTCACATCTCCATCAGGAATCTGTTGTATTTTTTTCCTCCTTTCATCACTGCAATAAACCAAATAGTTTCCATCTAAATATCCTCAAGATGTTGCTCTTTCCCTCCACCCAGCAGACTCCAGCCAGCCTCCATCACTCTCTCTACTTCCTGTAAATATTGAGCGACTGTCATGTATTATACAGGCTGGCTTCATCTGCTGTAAAATATACATACTCTGTTTTCAACAGGCGAGGAGGAGGAGAGTAAATTTGTGCCACATGTATAACACAAGTCTTGTAGCACGTGTCTGGGTCCGTTTGTGTTTTTATTGATTTAAAAGAGAAAAGGAGCGCCTGCGGCAGTAATGGAAACTTGTTTCAGCACTATATCACTGCTGAAAACGACAGGCCGCGCCCTGCAGGAAGGAGCAGGATATTTGCTTTTCTCTTCCCTCTTTCCGGGCTGGTATTTGTTGTTGTCGTGGCCTGTTGCCTCCCCTGCATCCTATGAATGTGTGAGGTGTCATTAAAAATGCATGCGTTAGATATTGGAAGCTATAGGGATTTATTTCAGAATCCATCTCAGGGTGAATTCTTCTGTCCATATTGAAGGTAGATGTTAACAGGTGGATCCATGCATGGTTGGCCTCATGTTTTAAGTTATATTTGCTACTTCTATTCCAACCATTTGTGACTAATATTAAATCATTTTCTTACCTATATATTAGGATTCTTGCAGCTCTGCATTGCCTGAACACCACTTTTGTTGTTCTACTTTAGTCTTTGTTTTTGTTCTGTTCTTGGGGAGTTTTCTGGAGAGGACAATATGTCTGAATACAATCTGGATAATGCCCGTCCATCTCAGCAGCTTCTGAGTCAGCTTAGCAGCAGCCATATTTCTGTCAGGGCCTGATAACCATCTAACAGGCGTCTGCTGGCCTTAGCTTGGGTTATGGTTGTTTTCTTTACATCCATGAGTAGCCTGCAGCACAGTTTGCATACATGACCTAGGTCACTGGGAGCATTTATACATGTACATCAGTCTGTAGAGAAACATCCCAGGAATTCTGGAATTAAATGTAAAGTTACAGGTTCGATATTTAAGTCCTCTCCTAAAATCATTTTAATTCAAAGTAAAATTTCATTTTTTTTTTATAATGTTGATTAATGTTGTTGAAAGGTCAGAGCAGACGATGGCCAATATTGCATCGGTCCATCCATTGTCTTCCTCATATCCAAGATCAGGTCACGGGGGGCAACAGGTCATCCCTTTCATCATCAACACTCTCCAACTCATTCTGGAGTATCCCAAGGAATTTATTTGTAGTTTCTCCAGTGAGTTTTGTGTCTGGCCTGGAAAATTTTCCAATGGAAAGTTTCTCAGGAGGCATCCTGTTCAGATGCCTGGACCACCTCAGCCGGCCCCTTATGTTGCAAAAGAGCCGCTGCTCTTCTCAGAGCTGCCCCCCTCCCCCAGATGACATTATACCATGTTCAGCTGTTCGTACAGTTATATGCAAGTAAAAACAGCCTAGAAATGTCCAGCCATTAGACCGTTCAGGAAGGAGACGGGTTCTGTGTCCCAGAGCAAAAGAGCTTGAGAAGACGCTGGCTGAAGCTAGTAAATGAGTCCTATAGCAACATAGACTGAAAGGCCACTCGGAGAGGAAGACGCCATCACTCCAAAAGCCAGATTAGAGCTTGCAGATGAATTCAGGGACAAAGACATTACATTTTAGAGACATGTCCTGTTCTCTGATGAAACCACAGTTGAAGAGTTTAGCCATGATGACCATGGTAACATCTGGAAGCTTTCAAGCCTGAGAACATGATCCCACTTATGAAGTACAGGGTGGAAAATAATGTTCTTTTTATACAGTGAAAACCTGGTTTTCACTGTATTGCACAAATATGACAAACAGAACTTCAAAAGCAACTCAAAGACTGCAAACTGCTTCTGTCCCACAGATTTACATCAAAGTAGTTTTTCAGTTTTCTGATCTCAGCAGAGAAGTATCGGCATGTGGACCTACCGGCATCCTTTATGAACATTGTTCTGGATTTATTTTTGATACTTCCAGGAGGAGACAACAAGGAGAACATGCTGCCTCTCCGGCTATAACGATGCACACTCTTAGAAGGAAGAGGCTAAATGAAAGACACTCTGTCTTGTTTGTCTGCTACAGATACCTGACCCAAATAAGCAGCAGAAGATGAGTGGAAAAACTGCCAGCTGAGTCCGTTTGAATAAACACAAAGTTCTCTCATTGATAAAAAGCAACCTTTTCTCTCAATGTAAATACAATAACTTATAATTGGAGAGATGCTCTCCTGAATGGTTTCTATGGAAACATTAACTGTGGCAAATCCAGTGTGAATGGTCATCTGGCTTCGTTATAAAAGACACGAATGTGGACAAGAGTTGAGTTGCTTTTAGATGCAGAAATCTGTAATAAATCCCTTTATGTTTCTCAGGATTTTTATGTATTGATTAATAATTCTTCAGTCTTTTTTTGGCCTTTTGCCGCTACCAGATATTTGTTCTCGATTGGCTTTGTTCTTGGCTGCCTTCTTGGGCTGGTTTGAACTAATAGGGTGTCGGTCTGTTAGATCTTCAAGCTACCGCCCCCCTGGGACAATGATTGTCCAATCATCCTCCTCCTCTTGAATCCAACTCATCTGAACTCAGATTGAAGCCACAGTTGTCGCTGTCACTAATTTCTCGTTAGTGGGCTGTGTTTACGCCGGTGCCTCATTGATACCAGTTCTTGGCGTCTCCCAAACAGCTTTCAGCTCCATGACAACTATCATGACCTAAAAACCAGAACAAATGAAACGGAAAGCTAGAAAACTGTTGATGAAGACCACTTTGAGAAACGTCCACACAGAAATTTCAGCCTACTGAAAAGCATATACAGTTACCGTCTCGTATATACACTCAGTACTTGGTTGGGGATCCTTTTGCATGAATTACTGAATATTACTTTGTAGCATGTAGGCGATCAGCCAGTGGTTCTGCTGAGGTGTAACTGGAAGCCCAGGTTGCTGTAATAACGACCTTCAGGTTGTCTGCATTGTTGGATCTGGTGTCTCTCATCTTCTTCTTCACATACTCCATAGATTCTCCATGAGGTTCAGGTCAGGCCCGGTTGCTGGGGATACTATGCTCATTTAAGCAGGTGTTGGTACTGTTGGCAGTGAAACCAGTATCTCCATAGAGCTCATCTTCAGAAGGAAGCATGAAGAGCTCTGAAATGTCCTGGTAGGTGGCTACACTGACTTTGGACTTGGTAAAATCCTGTGGACCAAAACCAGTAGACATGGCTGTGGAAGCTTCACACATCATCTTCTGTGCGTCTATCTTTCTCCAGACTCTGAGATATTTATTTCTAAATGAAAAGCAAAACATAGTACCATCTGGAAACAGGACTTTGGACCTCTGAGCAACAGCCAGTTATTTCTCCTCCGTCCAGCCCAGTTATTTAGTCTTGTCTCTGGTTCAGGGGACAATGAATGTGTGAAGTTGTGCTTCATAACACCTCCATTATCCCTGTTTTGTTTGTGCGTCTTATTCTGCTTCACTCTTTTCCTTCCTGTGAAATCAAAACATTTGATTTTATTTTAAACACTTTTTCCTTCCACTTAGTTTTGCAGTCAGTGGAAGGTGTCAGTGACACTTCCCTGTGATTGTTTTTTATTGTTTTTATGTAATGTTTTAATTTCCTGAGAACCGCCTGGGTGTGAAATGAATCACCTTGAACTGAATTACTGACTTCATCTTCTTAATGATGCTGTAATGTGTTGAGTTGCACCTGAAAGGAGGGATTTAACAGTTGAAATCTGCTCTTCTGGTTTCCATTTGCTCTTTCAGTCTCCTTAATTTTTGCCAGTTTGCCACGTAGCCAAATAATCATTTATTAACCCGGTTCTGCAGCTGTTCTGGCTTGTTTTTGACTCTCTGGGTTCTGTTTCTCCCCCCGTAGGTCATGAGCAGCCGCTTCCTGCCCTATGAGACCATCGTGACCGATGCTGTCCTCAGCCTGGACGAAGACACAGTGTTGTCCACCACAGAGGTAACTCGTACAGTAGAACCTCAGAGCTGTCTTTCTGTTTGGCCTGGAGATTAAATATGGCTACAAACTAAAATCTCTACATTTTTAATCGTTATTCTGGTTTTTCCACTGATTTTTTTCATTTTTCCAACTTTATTCCTACGTTTCTCATGTTACTGTCTCTTCTTTTATCTGCAAATCCATCTGTGCCTGTCCGCTCCCCTAATTGGGACCAGCAGTGATATGGGCTTGTTGTTGTTCCACATGCTGTCGGGATCATTCCTGGGCTTGGTTTTTTTTTTTTTTACCAGGGCCGAGTTCTGGCGCAGCACTATGGGAAGCCATATGCTGTTTTGAAGAGCATAGAATTAGATCTCATAAAAAGGCTGTTGGTGCGGATCAAGATTGCAGGGAGAACCCCATCACCCAAAACTAATTCCACCTGTGGTCCTCCATTGAAGACAGCCGAGCACAAACTGTTCTCTGTGGGTTTAAAAGTCACAGTTTTAATGTCAACTGAGAGGAAAACGATCCATTTTTCTTACAGAGACGCTTTTAGGCTTTCATCTAAACAAAGTCTTTCTTTTTAACCTCCTCTTTACTCCAGGATTTCACATGAGGACAGTGATGGTTGGAGGAACAGGGTGGATTTATGCTTTTATTTCAGAAAGATAACCTCAGTAACTCCAGTTATAAGCACTGATTTAGTTTAATAAGAGAGAAAAGTAAATCAAACAAACATGGGCCTATGTGAAAAAGTATTTGCACCGTAAGCCCAACAACGGATTGGGCCAGCCTGGGCAGCTAGGAAGCCAGTAGTGATCATTGAAAATAAATCTTCTGCTGTGGAGAGTTTTTGGCCCATTTTCTGTTATTTTTGCAGAATTGTTTTAATTCAGCCACATTAGAGGATTTTGGAGGATTGTGTCACAGCACCTCGGTTGGATTCAAGCTTAGGCTTTGACTAGGCCACTCAAACTTTCATTTTGGGATTTTTTGATTCCTTGAGAAGTGGAGTTGCGAGACCATTTTAAATCATTGTCCTGCTGCATAACCCAAGTGCAGTTGACTATTTTGGCCCAGTCTCTTTCTTATTGTTGAACACTGACCTGAACTAAGGCCTGCTGCGCCTCAGGTGTTGTTTTTGACTCTGTGAACTCCTGGACGAGTCAACAATGTGCTGTTGGAGCAATTTTGGTAGTCTGACTCCTGCATATTTTCTCCAGTTGTGGATAATGGTTTTACTTTGCTTCGCTGGCGCCCCAAAAACTGAGAAATGACTGTCAATAACGTCGTCGCTGATGTGTTGCTTTCTGAGATCTTTAGGCCTACTTCATGTTGTCAGACAGGTTTTATTTAAGTGTACACCTATAGGTGGTTGTGGCTATGTAACCAAAAAATGTGGTCAATCCATTATTGAGCTTCTTAAACACACCTTTAAGGAGCCTTTCGATGTTTCTGTGATCATCTGCTGCAGGCAGCTGCTTCACTGGTGCTTCTCGTTTTTCCACATAAACATTTGAGGTCATTTTCCTTTTCTTTGTTAAACCTTCAGGCTGCCTCTTTTCATTCCCATCTTTAGATGGGATTTAGTTTCTGTGCAATATTCTGTGAACAGATAAGACAGAGTTGCCTGAAATGTTGAATTTCAAAGCATTAGGAGACAACCTTTGATGCCACCTTTTATCAGGGAGAGTTCATTATTAGTAATGACTTTAATTAGGTTCATGTTTGTAAGAAATCACTAGGACAGCTTTTAGTGCTGAGCTGCACCAATACTATGGATGTTAATCCTACCATGCAGGGAGCTGCAGTTATTATGAACAAGACCTGTTCAATTCATCAGTGTTGTTTGAATCCAACCTCCAGCTCAAAAATGTTAAAACTGAAATAAACTTGCATCCCCCAACATGAACTAGCCGCATTTATTAGTTTTTCACTAAATAAAATCTTCTAAAATGTTTTGTTAAAATTCAGCTTCCCAGAAAATATCATTTGATGTCAATTAAAATGTGATTTGTAATAAAGAAATGTCAGCCTGTTGAAAATTGTCCATGGACTGTGCAGTATATGCACATAATACTTTGTCTAACACACGTTTTCCTTCCATTCAACTTTCCAATAATATGTTAGAATACAACACGCGGAATAATCGCCAGCTTTTTCAATGACCCTGTGGAGGACGTCAATCGCTGTCTACCGGACAAGTCAGCGGTCTTCATGATTCTGTAGGCCAATAAGATTGTCATAGCATTATATTTCTGCATTATTAATACATTTTTAATTGGTTTTAGGTGCTATTCCCAACAGAAATCAAGGTTTAATTTTGCTTTAAGCCATAATCATCAAAATGTATCACTTTGCGGGTCATGAATATATATTATGTGCAAGTTTTACTTTTTGAATGGAATTACTGACATTAAGTTTTAAATCATATTTAATTTATAGAGATGTACCTATGATCTAAGTAATTCTGGAGGCTGAATGAGTTGTTGTGAAGAAACACTGGAAATAAATCTCCAACCCTAAATAGCTAACTTGGTAACTTGACTAGAGTCAAAGAGGGAAAAATGAACCTTGTTAAATATAAAATAAATAGGTTGTTTGTATTTCTGCGCTGTCAGAAAACCAACTTTGAAATTTGGACTCAAAAGCACCACGAGTTTGGTGTACTTTGGTCCAAAGATTTATGCACTGATATTTTGGCCGTTCTTACACAGCTGGTAAATAAACGGTTCAATCTCTACAACCGGAGATCTGGACTGGACTTCCCTCACACAAGGTGCATGCAGAACCGTGCAAGAAGGCACAACTCTACACACTGATTAAGGCTAAATGGAGAAGGTACAGGTGATCATTTTTAATATGTAAGATTAAAGCAAGTGAAAATGGGTTTTTCTTTCATTAATGTGCCCCCTCCCCAGAGTGTGCATGAACACCACACAAACAGATCCCCTCATTCATGACATGGGCTCAGTTTTAACCTTCACCTTAACCTATGGGTTGCTCATTTTGGATCAGTGAGTTAGAAATTGGTTCTGCCTTACTCTTAAGATGTGTAAAACACTTCTATATTCTGGGATTATTTTGCCATGACGTTGAAGTTCACAAGGAGGACCGTGCTTCCTTTGGGTTAACGTTTTGTCCATGCTTGTCTGTCCAGGTGGACTTTGCTTTCACCGTCTGGCAGAGTTTTCCGGAGCGGATCGTGGGTTATCCGGCCCGGAGCCACTTCTGGGACAGCAACAAGGAGCGCTGGGGCTACACTTCCAAGTGGACCAACGATTACTCTATGGTTCTGACCGGCGCCGCCATGTTCCACAGGTACAGCACCACTCCTAATCTTCCAGCAGCTCCTTCCCTCTCTGCTCTGTTCTTGTGGGATCACGGTTCTGCTCTGCTCTCCCTTTTGACGGAGCGCTGATCTGTAGTCCATAGCGTAGATGTGATGTTCAGATGAGAGCAGCCTCAGGAAACCAGTGATTTGACACTCGTGTTTTATATTGAAAGTCCATTTGTCTTGAACGCAGGCCTCTGTAGTTCCTACATGAAGCTCAGCTGAAGTCCCGTCAGCTTTAATATGACTTCAGTCTGCTGATGAGAACGGCGCATTAGGCTGAAGTCAGCCAATCATCTCAGCCCAGCGCTTAAATCACTTCTAATAAGTCACTCATCTGGCTTCCCAGGCCGTCTTGTATTTCCAGATTTTATTCTGTATCCCATTAACAATCTCTCCACCCACCCCTCACTCCCCATCTTTAAATCGGTCTTCCCACCTCTATCTGTCCTCCATCCATCAGCCCACATGTTCATTCACCTGATCCCACCTAGAACAGAAGCAATAATACTCCAACTCTGAGCTTAAATCTGAAACAAATGCATCCATCAACACCACCAGAGAGGTTTTGCCCCACCTGGCGCAGGCAGTTAAGTAAAGGAAGCACAAAGGTGTAGTTCCTGAATGAAATCCCAGACGTCCGTCGTGGAGAATGGGCAGTAATCCTGGTGTGTTTAGTTAGTAGTAGGAGTTTAAAACCATATTCCTAACCCAGGTCCTGTCTTTGCAGGTACTATCACTACCTATACACCCACTACTTGCCCACCAGCCTGAAGAACATGGTGGACCAGCTGGCCAACTGTGAGGACATCCTGATGAACTTCCTGGTCTCTGCCGTCACCAAGCTGCCGCCCATTAAGATCACACAGAAGAAGCAGTACAAGGAGACCATGATGGGACAGGTGAGAGGAATGGACTGGTCCAACAGTCCAACCACAAAGCAGAACATTATTACTGCAGTAAATCATGAAGCTTGTAACAGTTTCTCAGCGTTGGATCAGGAACAGAGTTATTATTTAATCCTCCTTGAATTCGTTCTTCCTCTTTCTGAGCCGTGACTCATCCTGTAGCCAGTGTTTCCTTTGAGCTGAAGCCAGCTCTCCCTGCTTCAGAACAGCATGATTTATTCTGCTAAAACACTTCAGTTGGGCCCATGGGGGAAAAGGACGAAAAACACAGAAACAAAGGAAGTTAGTTCCAGATTCCCAAAACTAGAATACGAGAAGCAGCAGCAGCAGCTGATTTATGGAGACGTTTTATTGTTAGTTGTTCCTTTGTGGCTGAAGACTGAATCAGACGGAGAAATATTACAGGTTCTTCGTGCCAAAGAAATAAAACAGTGGAGCCCAACGGCTTTCAGTACTAAAAATCAGAGATCATCATGGATAAAATGATTCAAGAGTAGATCTAAACCATTAAAGGCCATTAGCTTTAATAGCTGTTTATTCAATATTCAGTTGTTTAATTGTAGCCGTGTATTTATGGTCCTGGCAGCGTTCCCACACATTTTTCATTTGAACATTTCAGACTCAAAGGTTTCTCTGTGACTTTATGGCAAAATAATCTACAAAGAACAGGTGAGGCCAGTTCATTTAGATAGCACCATTATAAACAAGGTGATCCAGAGCGCTTTCCTGGATGTCAAAGGAAAGACTGAAGCAAAATATGTTAAAGGCATAAAAGAAACCAATGTTTCAAACACTTTATTAGTCAGATTTTTTGATCAAAAGCTGCTGTAAATAAATGCTTTCAGTCCTTATAGTTTCTGTACTTCTCAGGTTTCCAGGGAGTTTGTTCCAGAACGGAGGAGCATAGAAACTAAATGCTGCCTCCCCTTGTTTGGGTCTGGTCCTGAGTAGGCAGGGCTCTGTATGGTCCATATTTGACAAGAAACTCAATCATATAAACCATTTAGTGCTTTATGGACCAATAGCAGAATTTTTTTAAATCAGTTCTTTGACAAACGATGAGCTACAATGCAGTGATTTAAGTTGGTTGGTGGTCAGGACTCTGCAGCAGCCCGCGGATCAGGTCCAGCCCAAAAATACTGAAAATAAATGAAAGCACCAGTTCTGACAGGAAACCCTTTGATTTGGCAGTGTTTTTAAGACAATAGCACGCTGATTTAGTAACGAACTTAATGTGGTTGTCAAAATGTTGAGCCAAGAAACACACCCAGGTTCCTCTCACACTCTGTGATCTTGAACCTGGCATTTTGGGACCACAATTGATGGTTTCTGTCTTTTTAAGCTGGTTGAAATTCTTTGTTCAGGCTTTAATGATGAAGCGATGAGCAGGTGAATGTATGATGAGTAGGTGGATGAATGATGAGCAGGTGGATGAATGATGAGCAGGTGGATGTATGATGAGTAGGTGAATGTATGATGAGTAGGTGAATGTATGATGAGTAGGTGGATGTATGATGAGCAGGTGGATGAATGATGAGCAGGTGAATGTATGATGAGCAGGTGGATGAATGATGAGTAGGTGGATGTATGATGAGCAGGTGAATGTATGATGAGCAGGTGGATGAATGATGAGCAGGTGAATGTATGATGAGCAGGTGGATGAATGATGAGCAGGTGAATGTATGATGAGTAGGAGGATGTATGATGAGTAGGTGGATGTATGATGAGCAGGTGAATGTATGATGAGCAGGTGGATGAATGATGAGCAGGTGAATGTATGATGAGCAGGTGGATGAATGATGAGCAGGTGAATGTATGATGAGCAGGTGGATGAATGATGAGCAGGTGAATGTATGATGAGTAGGTGGATGTATGATGAGCAGGTGGATGAATGATGAGCAGGTGGATGAATGATGAGTAGGTGGATGTATGATGAGCAGGTGGATGAACGATGAGCAGGTGGATGTATGATGAGTAGGTGGATGTATGATGAGCAGGTGGATGAACGATGAGCAGGTGGATGAACGATGAGCAGGTGGATGAATGATGAGTAGGTGGATGTATGATGAGCAGGTGGATGAACGATGAGCAGGTGGATGAATGATGAGCAGGTGAATGTATGATGAGTAGGTGAATGTATGATGAGTAGGTGGATGTATGATGAGCAGGTGGATGAATGATGAGCAGCTGGATGAATGATGAGCAGGTGGATGAATGATGAGCAGGTGGATGAATGATGAGCAGGTGGATGAATGATGAGCAGGTGAATGTATGATGAGCAGGTGGATGAATGATGAGCAGGTGGATGAATGATGAGCAGGTGGATGAATGATGAGCAGGTGGATGAATGATGAGCAGGTGAATGTATGATGAGCAGGTGGATGAATGATGAGCAGGTGGATGAATGATGAGCAGGTGGATGAATGATGAGCAGGTGAATGTATGATGAGCAGGTGGATGAATGATGAGCAGGTGGATGAATGATGAGTAGGTGGATGAATGATGAGCAGGTGAATGTATGATGAGTAGGTGGATGTATGATGAGCAGGTGGATGAATGATGAGCAGGTGGATGAATGATGAGCAGGTGGATGAATGATGAGTAGGTGGATGAACGATGAGCAGGTGGATGAATGATGAGCAGGTGGATGTATGATGAGCAGGTGGATGAATGATGAGCAGGTGAATGTATGATGAGCAGGTGGATGAATGATGAGCAGGTGGATGAATGATGAGCAGGTGGATGAATGATGAGTAGGTGGATGAACGATGAGCAGGTGGATGAATGATGAGCAGGTGGATGTATGATGAGCAGGTGGATGAATGATGAGCAGGTGAATGTATGATGAGCAGGTGAATGTATGATGAGCAGGTGGATGAATGATGAGCAGGTGGATGAATGATGAGCAGGTGGATGAATGATGAGCAGGTGAATGTATGATGAGCAGGTGGATGAATGATGAGCAGGTGGATGAATGATGAGCAGGTGGATGAATGATGAGCAGGTGGATGAATGATGAGCAGGTGAATGTATGATGAGCAGGTGGATGAATGATGAGCAGGTGGATGAATGATGAGCAGGTGGATGAATGATGAGTAGGTGGATGAATGATGAGCAGGTGAATGTATGATGAGCAGGTGGATGAATGATGAGCAGGTGGATGAATGATGAGTAGGTGGATGAATGATGAGCAGGTGAATGTATGATGAGTAGGTGGATGTATGATGAGCAGGTGGATGAATGATGAGCAGGTGGATGAATGATGAGCAGGTGGATGAATGATGAGTAGGTGGATGAACGATGAGCAGGTGGATGAATGATGAGCAGGTGGATGTATGATGAGCAGGTGGATGTATGATGAGCAGGTGGATGAACGATGAGCAGGTGGATGAATGATGAGTAGGTGAATGTATGATGAGCAGGTGGATGAATGATGAGCAGGTGGATGAATGATGAGCAGGTGAATGTATGATGAGTAGGTGGATGTATGATGAGCAGGTGGATGAATGATGAGCAGCTGGATGAATGATGAGCAGGTGGATGAATGATGAGCAGGTGGATGAATGATGAGCAGGTGGATGAATGATGAGCAGGTGGATGTATGATGAGCAGGTGGATGAACGATGAGCAGGTGAATGTATGATGAGTAGGTGAATGTATGATGAGTAGGTGAATGTATGATGAGCAGGTGGATGTATGATGAGCAGGTGGATGAACGATGAGCAGGTGAATGTATGATGAGCAGGTGGATGTATGATGAGTAGGTGAATGTATGATGAGTAGGTGAATGTATGATGAGTAGGTGAATGTATGATGAGCAGGTGGATGAACGATGAGCAGGTGAATGTATGATGAGCAGGTGGATGTATGATGAGAAGGTGAATGTATGATGAGTAGGTGAATGTATGATGAGCAGCTGGATGAATGATGAGCAGGTGGATGAATGATGAGCAGGTGGATGAATGATGAGCAGGTGGATGAATGATGAGCAGGTGGATGTATGATGAGCAGGTGGATGAATGATGAGCAGGTGGATGAATGATGAGCAGGTGGATGAATGATGAGCAGGTGGATGAATGATGAGCAGGTGGATGAATGATGAGCAGGTGGATGTATGATGAGCAGGTGGATGAATGATGAGCAGGTGGATGAATGATGAGCAGGTGGATGAATGATGAGCAGGTGGATGAATGATGAGCAGGTGGATGAATGATGAGCAGGTGGATGTATGATGAGCAGGTGGATGAATGATGAGCAGGTGGATGTATGATGAGAAGGTGAATGTATGATGAGCAGCTGGATGAATGATGAGCAGGTGGATGAATGATGAGCAGGTGGATGAATGATGAGCAGGTGGATGAATGATGAGCAGGTGGATGTATGATGAGCAGGTGGATGAATGATGAGCAGGTGGATGAATGATGAGCAGGTGGATGAATGATGAGCAGGTGGATGAATGATGAGCAGGTGGATGAATGATGAGCAGGTGGATGTATGATGAGCAGGTGGATGAATGATGAGCAGGTGGATGAATGATGAGCAGGTGGATGTATGATGAGCAGGTGGATGAATGATGAGCAGGTGGATGAATGATGAGCAGGTGGATGAATGATGAGCAGGTGGATGAATGATGAGCAGGTGGATGAATGATGTATTGGATGGAGGGCAACTCACTGAGATACTAATCAGATCTCTGGGGTTTTGCTCCTGTTTACTATAAACAAATGTGATTAAAATGTACTAAAAGATTTTCTCCTTTTCCTCCACCAGTCTTCGAGGGCGTCCCGCTGGGCCGACCCGGACCATTTCGCCCAGCGGCAGACCTGCATGAACAAGTTCGCCAGCTGGTTTGGCGCCATGCCGCTTGTCCACTCCCAGATGAGACTGGACCCTGTGCTTTTCAAGGATCAGGTCTCCATCCTCCGCAAAAAATATAGGGACATCGAGAGGCTCTGACAGGACCGCCGCCCCCTCGGGGGAGACTCCACGCAGGGGGAGGCGCGCGATAGAGACTCCACGGAGAGTCGGAGGAAAAGTTGGACGACGGCAGGATGGACAGGGAGAGACGTTGCTCTGTCTTCCACTCAGCACATTGCCAATGACCACAGCGCTGCTGCTGCTCCCTGGACCTGATCCCTGTGGGAATCAAAAGGAAACAAGCAGATGGAAATTAAAACAATGCAAACAGAGACAAAGTGAGAGACAAGCCAAACAGTACTGTATGTTTCACAAACGTGCAAACACACGACGCGCACTACTGACGACAAAAACTGTTGGATAGAATATTTTTTTGTACAAGGTAAGGATCACTGCATCGAAGGGAGACTTTCCAGCTTTCCCTGCACATGTGCAGGATGGTAGAAGAGGGGAAGGTGTTTGATGGCTAACCACCGCTTGTTTCTCCCTCATCTGAATCAGGACCTGGAACTGGACATAGGACTGATAAGGCTGTTAGCACCAAGCGTTATGTTTTCATTTTCAGTGACTGACACGTATCCATCTGTCCGATCCTCGGCTCATTCCTTCATGTTGTTTCCTAACAGCCTTTTATCTCTGAGGTAGGTTAGGAGGATGTCTCGTTTCATGACCCATTTTCCTCCCGTTCGCGCTGCAGTCCTCAGCTTTTCACATTTTCTGCTCGTTCGGGTCTTTGCGTGCGTCAAGAGCCGTGAAAGGTTGGCTCATCCAACTATAAGCTTAAAGCAGAGAACGTTTCTGGATGGAACGGAGCAGAACGGTGTGTTCAAACTCAAACCTTTCTTTCTTTCTGCATGGTCCCTGAACACTATCCTAATGGAGTAAAAATGCAGTCCTCTGCAGGTCTTTTGGTGACCACCACCGTTTCTTTTTTAGCAGTGCTTGTTCAGTGCCATTCTGACCTCTAAGTCTGCCTTCGTCGTTGTTTACTGCACATCACGTTACCTAAACGATCTTGTTTTTACGCGTTGCTGCCATTTTTCTTTTTATTTTGTTCTCCTTGACATATCAGAGGACCTCAGAGCCATTAAATCGACAAAACGGTTTTCCCCTCCATTTGTCAGGCCTCAATTAAGCATTTCATTTAGGGAACTGTTATTGTTCCGAGCCCGTGATGAAGCGTCTTGTTTGGGGGGGAAACGGCGACCTATGAACGTGACTTTCACCTTCCTGTTGCAGCTTGACCAATCAGCAGATCTGATTGGCTGTAAGAGAAAACTGCAGTCAGACACTTGAATAACAGCCGCATGCTTTTAGTGGCCTTTCAGTCATAGTTTTCTCAGCTTTTTTTAATTCACTAATCTGTCTCACATTTAGCCGGGCTTTTATTTTTTTATTTAGTCGATGCAAAATGTTCAAAACTTCAAGCCTTCTAACATGTCTCAGCATATCAAACCCAGCAGGGTTCTCACTGTTTCCTCTGTCACTTCATATTATGTTTTACATTCTGAGACTTTTCACTTGTTTTATCATCCGTTTAATGTAGAGTGTTCAGCCAATAAAGACGATGTGAATCTGGGATCAACGTGCTCCTGATTTAGGCCCCATCTGGTCCCGAGTTAATCCGATACGTCCGGATCGGCATCAAGATAAATTCACCCCTTAGTGCTGTACCTTGAACCTTTTACCATTTGGTCAGTTGTAACCACAAGCTTTGATTCATTTTATGTGACCAACACAAAGTGACATATAATTGCAAAGAGAAGCTCAAGTCTGAAAAGTGCGGCATGCATTTTTTGTATTCATCCTCCGAGTCAATACTTTCCAAAAACACCAGTATATTTCTACCAAATTTGCACATCTTGAAACGCCACTTTCTGTCCAGCTTCCCTGTCAATGCTGAACCAAAGTAGCCTTATGCTGCCACCACCATGCTTTACAATAGAGATGTGCACTTTGTAGGCACCAAATTGTGGTCTCATCTGAGCAGAGATTATTCTTCCACGTGTTTGCTGTGTCACCTATACGTCTTGTAGCAAACGGGACTCCTTATAGGTTTGTTTTTGCCACATTAAGGTCAGATTGGTGGATCTCTGCAGCTCCTATACAACAAAGTTGGTTCTTGCTTGGACATTATACTTAATAAGACAAGAAGACATAGATCACACAAGAAAAATGTTCTGCCCAAAATAAGCATCAAGAAGAAAAACAGCTGGGAGATAAATCAAGTCTGTTCTTGTGGAGCACGTACAGGAATGAATGCAGGTGGTTCATGTTGTTTTCTAACCTGCTTTAAACTTCTCCACATCTTCATCCCTGACCTTTCTGCTGTGCTCCTTGGTGTTCATGATGCAGTTCATTCACTCATGCTCTCTAATACATTCACAGAACATCTGCATTTCAATTAAATCAAAGCACAGGAGAACTATTTACTAATTAGGTGACGACTGAAGGCAATCGGCTGCTTTATTTAGGGGTATTAGACTTAAAGGGGCTTAATTCACATGCATGCCACACTTTCCAGATTTGTATTTTAAGAATAAATTGGAAACATAATTCATTTTCTTTCATTTCACTCTTATGGACTACTTTGTGTTGGTCTATCATCAAATCCCAATAAAATATATTAAATTTTGTGGGAAAAAGGGGTGTGAATACTTTCCAATGCACTGTACACAATCTGAGAACATTAATCCTGCCGCTCTGAGGGGAGTTGGTGATATTTATTCGGCTTATTCTCTCCTTGCTGTGCAAATCAGTCCACACAGATGCCGATACACGGCTCATATGCCGTCTCCCTCTGCATCGGTTTTCCCAGGGAAACATCCATCACACTCTAATGTATTCCTAATACAGAACCGGGACAGTTTTAATCTCCCAAAAACATCGCACACGCCACTGATCTAGAATTGAATCGGGCCGCACCATCTCGGCTCTCCACGGGAGTCAAATTATAACGTCCCAGTGAAGACTTAGGCAGCTGGGTCCCTCCTCCGAACCAGATGGAAACTATTTCATCCTCCCCTCGTGCATTACAGTAATGGCTCTGAGGCTGCGATGCCGTTCTGTTTAAACGAGCTTTTTCACACCGACAGAAACTTTCTGTTCCCAGACCAGAGGGTGAGTGTGATGGAGCAAACTGAGGGAAAGAGACGCTTCGGTTTTAATTTCATGGTGGACCCAGAATGTACCGGGCCGAGTGTTTAGAGGGGGACCCAGAACGTCCCGGGCCGTGTTTAGAGGGGGACCCAGAACGTCCCGGGCCGAGTGTTTAGAGGGGGACCCAGAACGTACCGGGCCGAGTGTTTAGAGGGGGACCATGAGTCTGTTCCTAATTTGTGCCTTTTATCAACAACTGAGTTCTGCTCGGAACATAACCGGCATCATTTCCACTAACCCAAACATATCCTATGTTTTTGGACACTGTTACCGTGGTGACGACAGCTTCCCGTTTGTTGGACTGCTTATGTGATGATTCCCGTTGATTTGTGAGGGACTCTGGGAAGCCGGGCTGTCCTGATGCCTTTCCTCCCTCCTACCCTGTAATTAAGAGAAGACTTTTATAGAGGCCACAAATTAAATAGATAAATGACAATTTTGTAAGAATGATTTATATAAAAAAATAAACTCATATTTGATTATATTTGAGTGTCTGTGCAGTTTGTTTCGGAATGCAAATGGAAAAACATTCATTTCTCTAAACGTTGTACCCTTATGTACTTCAGAAAAGCCGACTTTGTGTCAAATCACCTTCATTTTCTTTTTACCTTGTTTCTTTATCCTTCCGTTCTTTGTTTCATTCATTAACTTGCCTAATGTCTTCCATTTCATCGGTTCTTCCTTTCTTCTGCCCTTCAGTACGTAATTTCACATGTCCCTATAATGTTGTGTCCAAGAAAACCTCTTCATTGTGCACCTCGTCAAACCAAACCTATTGAAAAGTTTAGTGGAAGGAAAAAGTATGGTGGCAGCATGTTTGTGAGGACCATCAAGCAAAGCGTATTCAAGAAGAGCGAGATTCACAAGATGTGTGCTGCAGACAGATGTATCCAGGACATGGTTTGTGTCATCAACAGTCATGTCCATTTTGTTAAGCTAGCCATGAACCAGAGACGATGCTTGAAGTCCAGTGTACGCCGACATCTAGCAGGATATTTTAGAGTACGTCATACTTCCTTCCGCTGACAAGCATTATGGAGATACAGATTTCAATTTCCAGCAGGACATGGTACCATCAGCACACAGGGCTAAACCCTACAGAGAAACTATGGCGTTTAGGTCAGCCAATAGACATCAGTTCAGGGGAGCTCAATGCCGTTATTAGAGAAACCTGGGTTTGCAGTACACCTCAGCGGGGCTACAGACTGGTCTCCTCTGCACCGCATCGATGCAGTCATAAAGCAAAAGGAACCTTGTCCAAGCATCAAGTGCATTTATTGCACAGAACATGGCCATACTTTCCATTCTCCAATGTAATATGCTAGCTTTCATTGGCTGTAAGGACAACCATCACAATTACCAGAAACCCACTTGATATATTTCACTCTGTGTTTACTGAAGCTACACAAGTTGCACTTCTTGAACTGAATTAGTGAAATAAATTAGCTTTTTGCTAATATTCTGAATTTACCTGTTTTGTGCGTAACAATTGGGCACAAATATTAAATCAATGAGCTCCTGCTAATTCTTGACCATGTTATTGAACACATCTTTAATCTGCAACCACTACTGAAAGAAGTCATATAAACAGATATTCAGAGGATTAATCTTGATGGGAGGCTGCTGACAGAAGAACTGAACGAGTCTCTGCTTCTTTTCTGCAAACATCCCAGCTCAATAAATGCTTTATTTTCTCTCCCACCTTTTACTTGCGACGAGCGTTTGCATGAACAAGCACTCAGGTACGGACCTGTGGCTCAGCTGCACGAAAGCACTCTATTTGTACAGTAATAATAGTCCTTCAGTGCAACGTTGCCCTCTGAGATATAATAACCACCTCTAAGTTAGACCGCTGAGGACGGCTTTATTAGTCACCGCTCAGAACATTGATTTTTCCCCTGCACGGCTCTAACACAGCAGCTGTCCCTTCTGCGTCTCCCTGTGGACCATAGCTCTGTAACCCGGCTCAGATATGACCCCTCCCCTTGGCTGTGAATTATTGAACAGAACCCAGCGATGCTCCCTGCAGATCTGCGTCATGCGAGTGGAGCCGTGTGACGGCACATGTGCAGAGATTTAGGCTCACGTTTCATGTTTCCAATGAGCTCCTCTCATCTGTCCTGTAATCCGACGTCTTGCTCTTCAGATCTATAAAAGAAACTCAGAGAAAAACAGAACTCCAACAGAGACTGAAAGCTCCACATGATCAGAACAGAACCTAGATCAAGCTTTGGACAACAAAAAAGCAATTTAAATTGAAGATTTGACATATTTCAGCTGTATAGAAAGCTTTTTCCATCTTAATAAAAAAGAAATATCAGTGGGAACGTACTGACCTGGTAGAAGCTGCCAGCAGGTGACTTTCAGGTGGAGACATGAGAAGTAGAGATGTTTATTAATGAGTGCAGCCTTTTTAAATTAGGAATTCCTTTGATGGGGCTCGTTGGAAATTCAAATTAAAATAGCTGGTGCTCTCTGCAGGTTCACTGCAGCAGGGAAAGTGCAGCTCAGAAACGGATTCCTCATGCAGCTTCGTAATCTTCTGGAAATAGCGAAGCTTGATTGAAGAATTTCAATTAGTTCAGTGATTTACGTTTTCATCACAGCAGTGTTTTAGACCAGATAAACAGCCGTATTTCAAGTTTAAACTGTAAGCAGAAGTTTGCATTAATGTCAATTAAAAAAAATAATCTTTAGTGCATCAAATCTGTGCAAAAGTCTTCAACCATTCATCATTTGTTTATGTTTTCCATCCAAGGAGCCAAACTGGTCCAGCAACTTCCTCTTACTCCTACCAAACCATCTACCGAGGAATGTTGTTCAGTAAACAGCGCCTTGCAAAAGTATTTATACTGGCAGAACTTTTCATTTAGATTTTTTGGGATAGGCTAACAAAACGTAGTGTGTAGTTATTAAGGTTTTGGGTTAAAAAACCTAAACCAGGCTTTGTGCATATGTACTCAGCACCTTTTACTCTAAAACCCTGCAAACCTACCAGCACACAGTCGTCCATCTAAGCTGACAGGTCAGGCAGGGAAAGCATTAATCAGAGAAGCAGCCAAGAGGGCTGGCTCATCAGAAATTAAATCCTGCTGCAAAGAGTTGATTGGTAAACAATATTAAAATCTTTTTCTCTGCATAAAACTATGATCCTGTTTTCTTAAAATTACCACTATGATTCAAATGAAAGACTTACCCACAAGGGCTTTTCTGGCTCCGGTTCTGATAATAAGCCTCTTATGATGCTCATAGATCCCTCCTCTGTGTGTTGTTGAGTCCTGGTCTGGTTTACAGAATGATTTCTAACAAAACATGAAACAACACCGGCTTCTTTTCTCTGAGATCTCGAGAAGATTTATAGTTCAGCGGAACATTTGACAAGATGTTGTAAGGGTGGAGCAAGGATGATATTATTAGCTGTAAATACATTTTTACCACAGTGTTGCACTTTGAACAACTATTAAAGTCCAATTTGTTTAAAATTCAGTCTGTTTGAGGTATAGTCTGATGAAATATATCATGTGTCTATAATTTCTTCATTTAGCTACAGATACATAAAACATATTAGACCTTAAGGTTTAATAATGCTGATTTGAATACAGAACTGTTTCTGCCATCCAACACTCTGTCCTCTTCTGTCTCCCCTCGTTCTTCTTCTGTGGTTTCCAACCTTCATCTGGAAGCAAGCCGATTTTGCCAAAGTTCCAGTTTCTCATGTAAAGTGCGGTCGGTCTCTGTCCACTTAGCAACCTGCACGTCCCCGTCCCTCGTCCTTACAGATGGTGGACGTGTGTGTGGCTCAGCTGCGAACGGCCAGCATGGAGTTGATCTCCCAGATGAGGTTTCGGAGTTGGTCCATGATCTGCTTCAGCTGCTGGTTCTTCTGCTTCAGCTTCTGCAGGAAGAACATCACAACAGATGAGAGCATTGGTTGAGAAATGTTACCTGTTGGGCGCGGCGCTGATGGTGTAGGGGTTTAGCCCGCGACCATGTACAGAGGCTACAGTCCTCGATGTGGCTGTCCCGGGTTCTCGGACCCGGCGACATTTACCGAATGTCTCCCCTTCTCTCTACCCCCTTTCCTGTCTACCTACTGTCAAAAGGCCACAAGTGCTGAAAAAATATCTTAAAAAAAAAAAAAAAAGAAATGTTATCTGTTTAGGTCAAAGGTTGTGCTTTAAAAATCTGAACCCTGTTTGAAAATCCAAAATAAGTGAAGTTGTTTCAGAAAACCTGAAACAGTAACTCAGGGTTCATTATGCCGTCTAGAATCTGATTGGAGGACCTTCTTGGTTTGGACAAATATGGAAAACAGAATATCTGTCCACCCAACCGTTTGTTTGTCCAAGCAATAGTCCACCCTCAATCTGCCCACCCATGTATCCATCTATCTGCCCACCCATGTATCCATCTGCAGATCCATCTACCCATGCATCCATGCTGGTGTGTTCATCCATCTCTTCACCTGTTCGTCTCCATTCTACTCAAGCATCTGTCTCCTAACATCTCCATCCCTCCTATAGCCCAACCATCCCTCCAACCATCCAACAGCCCAACCATTCCTCCAACCATAAATTCAGATTCTTTGGAGTTAATAAAAATCT
This sequence comes from Girardinichthys multiradiatus, assembly GCF_021462225.1. Lineage (NCBI taxonomy): Eukaryota > Metazoa > Chordata > Actinopteri > Cyprinodontiformes > Goodeidae > Girardinichthys > Girardinichthys multiradiatus. Next base: position 40,081,076 of record NC_061806.1, on the reverse strand, counting down.
AGAAGAATCCTGGCTGTAAATAAATAAAATAAATAAAATCCACCTTCAGCTTCAGATATTCAGAACAAAAACCACATTTCCACATAATTACTGAAAAACACATACGTTGAGTTTGTCAATCGACGCCTCAGCTAATTGCTGTAGCTAAACAAACGTCTGGCCTCCTTCAGGAGAACAGAGAGGAGCAAGTAAGCAAGCATACCTCCCAGTCAGTCAGGGCTTTGTCCCCTGATTGTCTCTGAATGCTTTACCAAGATCTCGGAGTCAACAGCTGCTGTGGAGGCCAAAGCCTTTATGCATAAACTAATAATGGGTCCTTCACCGGATGTACCGGAGTCAAATTCCTTGTTTGTATGCACGAACTTGGCAATAAAGCTGATTCTGATTCACTGCTGCTGCAGATGGAGACTCTGAAGAATAAAATCAAGCACCACGGCCAAGCGTGGGCCGCATTAAAAAAAAGAAATACCTCGAAACAGCTACGTTTGGAAGGTTTGGGCAAATTTAGCAGCAGGGGTACATCAGAGAGAAACTGAAATCCAGAGAGGGAGAGGAGGAGGAGAGGAGCAGTCTCACGCAGGAGCTCCTGTATCTGCAGTGCAGTGAAATCTATTAAGATTAAATCCATCTCGCTCTCAGTAACACTCCTTTAGCCATGACTAATTACCAGCCATTTCTACGGCGCAGATAACACCTTGAGCGATCAATTTCACACACCTCTCTTAATATCAGCTGTTTAGCTGATTGTCCTTGAAGATATTCCAGAGTGGAACATTTGGAAACCCTCCAGTCTCTTCCTCAGGGAGGATTTCTAAACGCTTCCCAAGCTTCTGTGCTCTCTTCAATCTCAGAGATGTTCGCTTTGATTCTGAGCGCCTTTCTGCATAGCTGCAACTGTGTATTTTATAGGATTTGCCTCATTACTCCAACAAGTGAGACCTGAAATAACCATTTTCTCTCTATTAATGAGATAATGCCTCTTTGTATTTCCAATAAGTATGTAAACAAAGAATACTATTGTAGTTATAATTGGAGCAGTTTTACTTCAATCCTAGAGTGTTTAACAAGCAGCATCATCTTATCCTTAGATTCAATATCCTTAATGCTTTCTCTAAAAGCAGGCAAGAAACTGCTGATTTTTCATAATAAATGGCTCCATGGCATATCTTGATATATAAATAACAAGGCTGCTATTATCCCAGAAATGATTCTGAAACCTCAGGGAAATGTAATATTCATTCATAACCTCATAATTAGTGCACCTCTAATCCTTCACACCTATAATGTGATATTCTGAAGAATGCCTCACAACAGAGAGCAAAGCAGCAGAGGGAAAGGAGCCATTAGCTGTCTGTATTCTGTGCTATTTAGATGCATTTCCAGTCTGCAGCAGCCCTGCTCAGACATGCGGAGTGACCAGTCAACAACTCCTGAAAGCAGGCTGGATGTATCGTCTAAGCTGGAGTCTCTGAGGGCTGCCAGCAGACTGGAAGACTGGCTAACCTGCTTCACACAGTAAAACCGCCCGCAGACTCCAGCAGGCTGCAGGAAGAGGAGGAGGAGGAGAGAGCAAAGCGGCACAGTGACCCGAGCTGCAATCCAAGCGGTGACTGGCACGCTTAGAGTCAGGTGCAGTCATGTGTGGAGGTATGCATGTACTCCAGGATCTGCATGCATGCACTGCTGTGTACGTCTATGTGAGACCTATTCACATTTTATTTGGCTCCGACTGATGCATTGAAGTCTGAACTGCTGCAAATATGAACAGCACTGTGCAAAGGTCATGGTGCAAAGAGGTGAAATACAAAATACTTGTCCATAACTGAGACTATTTATTTTTCTTTTAGTCCGTGATCTCCACAGTCCGCTATATATATGATGTTGGCAAAAGCACCAGTGATGCAACAGTGCAGTTAACAGAACCCTACCTACAGCTGCAGCTATGAAGCTCAAAAACATACCAACAATCACAATCCTAAAATAGTAATTGGATGCAGTATTTGTCGGGCCGCATGCTCTGCATGCCAATAATATACAGTTGTGAAAAAATCAGAACACTCTACGGCAGCCTATGAGTTTTCCTAACATATTTAGACAAAAGGAGTAGATTTTAACAGCATAGAGTAATTTAAGTTATGCTAACAAAAACGGAAGTACTTTTTCCTGTAAAAGTAATAACATGCAGTTTCTGGTGAGGACAAAATGAGGAGACCCCACATTTGTTCCTACTCAAGATGGCTAACATCACAAACATGACTAGAACATCAGCACTCAGCCTTTTGAAGAGATTAGCCTTTCTAAACATCAGACATTTAGTGTGATGTGCTCCTCAATGTGAACAACAAGCTAAGATTTAAAGAGCTGAGGCCTTTAGATGATACTCAGCTTCATTTATCCATAAACTCTGATGAATCCAACCAGTCAGACTGCAGGGAGGGGTAGGTGTTTAAGTGTGCGACCCATGTACGGAGGCCTTAGTCCTCGACGCAGACTATCATGGGATCGAATCCCGGTCCCAGCAACTTTTTCTGCACAACCTTCCACAGTCTTTCCACCATTTCCTGTCTGCTTACTGTCGACTAATGCCACAAAATAAAAAAAAACATAACAAAAAAAAGAAGCTGTCATATTTGGACCGGAGTTTTTCAAAATGTTGTAATTATTATTATGCTTATATTAATATTTAATTAAATAATAATTCAGTCTATGAAGTGTCCTGTGAATACCAGCCCAACATGGCGGGAAAAAAGGGTGAATCAAGCTCTGACATTACTGAACAGCAAATCTCTGCACACATGGAATAAATTCCCACAATTCCTTAAAATACAAGAATTTATCAACAAAAATAAGTCAACGCAAGGTCAAACATATTTCAATTAAACTCTTTACTATCCTAGAACAATCCAAGTAAACTACCAAGCAAAATGAACGAATAAAAAAATGTATTAACTATTTACCCATAAGGGAGCAAGGGAATCAATACAAACGGTTAAAAACCATTTAAAGTGTTGCAACATTACCATTCAATGTTATTTATGTTTGAGAACCATGGATTATTTTGAGGAGCCACCAAATATTGTTAAGTTAGTCTTGGAACTAACTTAACACTAATTGGTATGCCTTCAAACTAGCGGCCACAATGCAAGATCAGACAAAACATTATTTTAATAAAATAATATTTTAAAGAATGATTTGCTAAAATGAAAACCAACCTTCTGGATAATTACCTCTCAATGCTGTTTAATTAGCTGGCTTTATTTACTAAAATAATATTTACGGAAATATCTTGAATGGGAATCGACAACCTTTCTGGATTAATGACACCCAACGGTGTTTAATTAGCTCACATTTAGTAATGACTACTAAAATGCCAGCGAGGAACGACTCGAGATGGCGACGAGTCGTGTGGAATCATCTGACGTCACTGGCGTTAGCGGTTGGAGCTAACACAGGCTTGTTTACCACCCTTTTTAAGTGTCATGGTTTGGGGATGCCTTACTGCAGTAGGACCTGGCCAGCTCACCAACATGGAATCCCCCATCAAAACAGAACTGGACCCTGCAACATGAAATACCAGTAAACCCACTAAGGACTGGCTGAGAATTAAATGGAAAGTCCTGGGCTGAGTCACCCCTGTAGAGGAACTTAAAACTGGCTTTACAAGGCAAAATATATGTATAAATATGACTAAATATTTGTCCATATTTTCAGCCACTGGCGTCTGGACTGAAGAAGATTAATATCTATCTTTCTTTCTGTCTGACAGTCAGCAGGATGGTGACAAGAGATATTTATAAAAACTCTCCAAAGCTCACGGTATAATCATATCTGCAGCCCTCCTTAACATCCATTAGATGCTCTCCACATGCCAACTGGTTGCTTGGGAGGAAAGCCAGAGAAAGCCTTTACAGTCCTACCATCACAAGTGTGACCTGTGGAGTTTGTCAAACTCTACTGGGACTTTAACTGGAACTGCACATTGTTTTCAGATGATACCTAGATTGAGCTTTTCAGCAACACACACATTAGAGGATTTGGAATAAACACCACGGATGAATATGTAGAAAAGCACCTCATGCCCACTATTAGGCACGGTGGAGGATCTGTAAGGTTCTGGGACATGTTTCTCTTCCAAAGACCCCGGGGACCGCGTTAGATGCGCAGCATCCTGAAGTCTTTCAATAACCAGGACATATTAAATAAGAACCTGGTGACCTCAAGAAGAAAACTGAAAATAGATCATCATTAAGGGTTACATATTGAAGCATATGGTTGAATAAACACAATGACCCCAGACTTCCTTAGAAAAGCTGAGGAATGCGTTAAAGAGAAGACCTTGGACTCTGGGTGACCTAGAGCTACTATCCATCAACTTGTAGATGCAGCTCTATCCAACACAGCTGAATCACATGAACAAGTTGTTACCAGGCCTCTGCAGAGCTGAATGACTGGTTGCTGATGAGGGGATTCAGCCATTTGATTCAGGTAAATCTAAAAGTTGTAGGATAGTAGCTCTTGAGGACAGAACCTGACCACCTCTGCCCTAGAGAGGTTCATTAAAGAGGAATGACCTCTCCTAATGATCTAAAGTTGTGAAATGGTTCAGGAGACCACCAGGTGCTGTCCTGCTTGCAGAAGGTGGTTGTTTAGGTATCAATATCACAGCAAACAATAATGATTTGTTAAAATATTACATTCCTTAACATTTTTCACCCATCTTTACAAGGGGTGCCTTTAAAGGATTAAGTAAGAGTTCATTTAAAAATCACATGAAAGAAACGTGAAAGATGCTGTATAAGAAAGCTCTGCCACAGCAGCTCTGATTAGTGTTTTATCACAGCGGCTCAGAGCTGTTTGCAGGTTCTGCATCTGGACAGAACAACCGCTACAGCTGCAGCCATGTAAACATGCTACGCCCCAAACAAAGAAGAAAAACCAGCACGCATTTGGTCCACACTGAACCTAATACAAATTATTTCTCTGTGTAAGAGTAGGAGTTCATGTAAATGAATGGTATCTAACTGCGTTTGAACTACTACGGAGAGGACAGAGGAGAGAACCTGGGTGAACTCTGCCTTATAAACTGAGGAAAGCAGAAAGTAAACCCGGTCGGTGTGTTACAAAGCAAACTGGCCAAATCCAGGATTAGTTTGACTTTGCTTACAGGACAAAACCTAAATCCCCTAGGCACCAGATAGCTCAGGAGCATCCCAGGTACAGAAACTGAAGGTTTGTGATGCAGCAAGCCCACATTTGGGTCACAATACAGAGCTCGGAAACTCTCAATTCACCAACTGAGCAAAATAAAACAGAAACTGCTACCTCAAGGAATAAAAGATAACTGGACAACGGTTTTATTCCACGTTTGGATTTGTTTTCCTCCAAAATAAAACTCAAACACTCTCCAAGACTGGTACACAAATGTATTTTTCTCAGAGAAGATTCACAATATTTTATGACCAGCCTTATATTTTTAGGCTAAAAAGCAAAAAATTTTAAACTAGAACATTTCAGAAAAAACTTTGTAAGCTGAATGTTCAGCTCTAGCCCAAAAATCCAACATGCATCAACCTCCTCCTGCTGGTCTCAAGAGATGACCTGTGGAGTTATTCACCCAATTTATTGCATCTTGCTCTTTATTTCCTAACTAAAAAGCATTATAATACAATATAGCATTATATCTATGACCTAAAGGCCCCCCAAAATAAGAAATTGATGGGGAAGATTTAGGAGAAATGATGAAAAATTCCAAGTTCCAGAACCATCTTTTGCTCCATCAACTTTCAGCACCATAACACAACAGAAAAGAGAGTGCTTCCTTTGTGGTCCAGAATCAGAAACCAACATGGACCTCAGTCCCACCATCCTGTTTCTCAGCTCGGCTGAATTATTGGGACAACAGCTGCAGTTAGGGTCTCTCAGACTGGAAGGCTGCTGGTTCTGGTCAGGTTTGTTGGATGCTCGGGATATTTGGTGACTGTGGCTCAGTAGGAAGAGTAGTCGTCTTGCAATCAGAAGGTTGTGGGTTCGGTCCCAGCTTCTTCCTGCCATATGTCGATGTGCCCCTGGGCAAGGCACTTCACCTCAAATTGCCTACCGATCTGCGTATCGGTGTATGAATGTGTGAGCGTTAGTGAGTGCGATTGGGTGAATGTGGCTCTAGTGTAAAGCGCTTTGAGCGGTCTGTATGACTGGAAAAGCGCTATATAAGTTCAGTCCATTTACCATTTTTCTATTTGGATCAGAAACCAAGTTGCTCACCTTGACCGAGTGACAGGGAGCATGTTGGAAGTGTGGAAGAAAAACAAAACGAACCTTTGCAGGAACGTCACACTTAATGTAGACAAACACAGCAAAGCCCAAGATGCAAACACAACAATCACCACAACCAAATCTGACAAATTGATTGGTCTTGGTTCTGACTTGGCTGGGCAACCCTTCTTGCTGGTTCTGATGTTCCATATAATCCCTTTTATTTGGTTTCAGAATTCAAATGGCCGGGGAACTGACAGCTTTTGGGAGAAGGAGTCTTCAGAAGGGCCTGATAAGCCAATCGGATGCAAACTTCAAAAAAGGCTAAATCCACTTCATGTTAGAGAGCCAATAAGAAAATTAACGCTTATTTTCATGATGTTTTTCTTTCTTTATCATTAAGTAATGTCTCCACCACTCTCCATGAACTTTGACATCTGAGCCACTAAGAAAATACAGCTTTTATGGGAAATAAGGTTTTTCTGAATATCCTCATTAGCAAAATAAAATAATTTGCGACACACAAGAGTGTTTGAGCACATAACGTCATGGTCATGAAACCAGCATATTTTGAAGACTCATGCCAACTTGAGATAAGATTCTGAGACAAGAGCTTGTTGTGGTTAAATCTAAGAGATACAGCTGGGGCATTTTGAAGGGCCTTGGTGAAAACAGTTAAAGGCGAGTAAAAGGTCAGTCTGAGGCATCCTGTATACACCACAATTTTTGTAACTTATTAAAAAGCCATACAATGTGTTACAATTAAAAGTCTTCACATAGTATTTCAGGTAGAGCTGCAGTCATTTTATGCAGATGTTTCTCTACGCAATTTGTGGGGTAGCAAAGCAAAAAACAGGACAGAAAAGGTTAAGAAACAAGACGAATAATAATTGGTCTTAATAGTAGCGCTGATGTATTGGCACCCTACGTAATCACCAGGGGGGGGTTAAGAAAGGAACAGTAAAGACAAGAGTTTTCACTCCATCTCTGCTTCTTCTTGTCTGCATTTCTTTGATTTTTCTTCATCATCCTCCCTTCTCTCCACAGCCCATCTAAATCAGATTAAATAGGCTGTCCTCAACAGAGGGGTGGGAAAGAAAAGAAAATTAATTTTTAATAGAAAGCACTACATTAAGATTCCACTTCGCAGAAACTTTGCTGCGGGAGAAGCTCTAACAACTGTTTCTCTGCGTGTTGTGTCAAGACAGATTTGGGCTCAGGCCACCGGAAGATGTTCTCTGACCTGAAATCAATTAGTCACAAATATATTCACACATTTGCATCATTGTGGGCCCACTGGCATGTAATGAAAACCAGTAAACACAGTCAAATGTTGGCCATTAAACACACACCCCTCTCCAGGCTTATTGAGCTAGACAACCACAATCTTTACGTTAATTAATATGACTGTAATGTCTTCACATTAAAGCTGATTGGAGAGGGTGTTCTGATCCATTTCACATTACAGAAAATCAAAGTAATCTTGTTATAATAACATAATATGAAGACATTTATCATTTAGCCTGTTTCATTAACGATTAAATAAACGACTACCACTGTAGCTTTGCTTTTTGACGAGGGGGTTTGAGATAATGGCAAGGATGAACTGCTTTCCTTTAAAATATAAATGCACATGCACAGAAACACCGAGGAGAGTGAGGAGGAATACAGCGAGTGGAGCAAAGTGTGCCTTCACTCAGGATTCCCTGGCTAATCCGCCCCGTCGCTGGCAACTCAAATCACAGCTTTGACTCAGATGGATCTGGCTGGGAATTACAAGTGTAAGTGTCTGAGAGCGAGGAGGAGGGATTATGAAGAGGAGAGCAGAAATCTTTTGACCTTCGAAGACACCTTTATTAAAGTCATTTTTACCCACAATGCATGAAAAATGAATGACAACAAATAACCTTCCACATTAAAAAAACCTGAAGATAATTTCTTAAATAACAAAAAATGTCAAAAATGCTATTAGACAACCCTAAGCTTCATAAGAACGTCATAAATCAACAGAGTGTCTCCAGTCAGAGGCCTCTTCAGATCTGCTACAGGAGATCCTTCCTGCACATCAGCATCTACAATAACTCTTAAGTAATTTGGATGATATAACATTTAATTTCCATTTGGAATTAATAAAGTACTTTTCAACTGCATTAAACTGATTTAGTAAAGACAAACTAATAAAAACCTGTTTGTTTTTCCAGACAGCCAAACTGGACCCACATCATCAGTCTCACACGTCTTTTCCAGTAGCTCTTTGATCAACCCTCTGTTGTATTCTGAGTTTCTAAAACTAATCACAGATTTAGCTTCTCAAGCCTGCAAACTGATGCCCTGATGGCACCGATCTAATTCATAAAACACAGTTTTAAACAACTGTAGCTCTGCATGGTGCTCCAACTTATAACTAAATAGTCAGAGGTGCATTTTCTTTTTAACAGCTGTGCCATTATTCTAAAAATAATTAGTAATTATGAATTTCTAATGCAGGATTTCACCAAGAAAGAAAGTTTTTCAACACCACTCTGAAGAAAAACAACTATTGTGTGTGCCTAGTGAACATCTGGGTCACCTGATGTCAAAGGGGGTCCTATGAGCAGATAGTAGATGTCCAGGGTTGATAAAGTTCAGGGTGTTTTGATGGGTTTAGTGAACATAATGGTGGAGGCTAACCTGACCTTTCATCATGTTTAGCACCATTTATTTTTTCTGTTTTTATTTTATTATGCACATCATGCAAATTCTGCATGCCAGTAACATATTGGGCCTGTTGGATCAGCTTTTACTGCCCTTAATGCATATTTTTAGTGGCTGAGATGCCAAAGCTAATAAAGACATTCTCATTAGTTTTGCATCTGATCGATCCACTGTCCTGTAGTAGAGGAGACGGAAATGAAAATGGAGTTGGAAGTTAAAAGAAAACAGCTGACAGTCGACTGCAAACTGGGTGTTGGCTAAATTTTCCTTTAAACCATCAAACAGTACAGAGAGCCTGCATATTGTCTTTGAGCCGATACTATGAATGCTGTCCTCCTACGTCACGACTAACTCCACAGATGGCGAGCCTGGCAGGACTTAGGATAAGCTTCTCCAACACAAATACAACCTGCACAAAACACACTGCATGGTCAAAACTCTGGGAACATGTGCTTTAAATTAGGAAACAGAATTAAGAAGGGATTTCACTTTGAACGTCCCTCCGATCGTTTCACTCAAAACTATCATCCACAAAATTACAAATGTCTCTTTCACACATTTTACAGAGAGCAAAGTAGATATCCAGACTCACCAGATCAATTTACAAAAGAAAAACAAATTAAAGTTCATTAAAGTAAATGTGGTTTCTAATAAATGTGACAAAAAACGTAGAACTCAACCTCAGTTAGGTGGAAAGGTCTGTTATTTCCCCCAGAAACCAACAAGCCATAAAATTATTCAGAGACTGCCAGTTTCCTCCAGGAAATGAAACGCCCGTTAGGAAGAAGAATTAGGACAACACAAACTCATGGGGCTTAGACCTTTAATGGGAGTATCGGCAGAAATATGCTGTCAGACTCCATCCTTCATAATTATGCAAATTTCTAACCATAAAGTTGCATTTTCTAACATTACTTCAACATTTTAACCTTTCATAATTTGTTACACACAAAGAAAACATCCCAACAATAATCATTCTAGAGAAACAAATTCAGTAAAACTCTGCAGTCCTTAATAAAAACAAACGTTTCAGCTTTTTAGTGGTGCTACAGAGCAGCAGGAGCTGGAAGAAACCTACTGACCAAAACTGTGACTAATTAGGTTTAATAGAAAGCGCAGATGATTGCTTCATTCATATCATTATTCATCGTCTAACAGAAGTTGATCCGTAAAGTTTAATTTTACTCCTGAGATTCATCAGCCAATATAAATGCATTAATGTACAAAAAAACAAGGGGAAATTATTTTAGTAAACGTTTTGATGAACGTTGAGTACATGAGTTGATTACATTTCAAATAATATTCCGTTAAAATTGAGCCTTTATGGGTTTAAGCCATTATGATCTGCAGCCATTAAATAAGAAAATGGTTATTTTTATATTTTTACGTAAGTACTACAACTAATATTACTGCTGCTGCTGCTGCTAATATCAATATCATATTTATATATCCATTAATCAGGCCTGATGCAAATTAAAAAGCACTGTATAGTCAAAGTTACGAAGAAGGTTCTTTTTTGACTAATTGCTGTAATCATCTTTATCCACCTGCACCTCTAGGAGAGCCCCAGAAGCAGGTCTAAGATGCCACTCTTCCTGATAATATCGGTGAATGTATTGCAGTGACTTGCATTCATTTAACCAACCGTTTAAAAGTGTTAATGTCTTTAATACAGGTCCTTCTCAAAATATTAGCATATTGTGATAAAGTTCATTATTTTCCATAATGTCATGATGAAAATTTAACATTCATATATTTTAGATTCATTGCACACTAACTGAAATATTTCAGGTCTTTTATTGTCTTAATACGGATGATTTTGGCATACAGCTCATGAAAACCCAAAATTCCTATCTCACAAAATTAGCATATCATTAAAAGGGTCTCTAAACGAGCTATGAACCTAATCATCTGAATCAACGAGTTAACTCTAAACACCTGCAAAAGATTCCTGAGGCCTTTAAAACTCCCAGCCTGGTTCATCACTCAAAACCCCAATCATGGGTAAGACTGCCGACCTGACTGCTGTCCAGAAGGCCACTATTGACACCCTCAAGCAAGAGGGTAAGACACAGAAAGAAATTTCTGAATGAATAGGCTGTTCCCAGAGTGCTGTATCAAGGCACCTCAGTGGGAAGTCTGTGGGAAGGAAAAAGTGTGGCAGAAAACGCTGCACAACGAGAAGAGGTGACCAGACCCTGAGGAAGATTGTGGACTGAGTCTGGAGTAGAAACATCCAGAGCCACCGTGCACAGGCGTGTGCAGGAAATGGGCTACAGGTGCCGCATTCCCCAGGTCAAGCCACTTTTGAACCAAAAACAGCGGCAGAAGCGCCTGACCTGGGCTACAGAGAAGCAGCACTGGACTGTTGCTCAGTGGTCCAAAGTACTTTTTTCGGATGAAAGCAAATTCTGCATGTCATTCGGAAATCAAGGTGCCAGAGTCTGGAGGAAGACTGGGGAGAAGGAAATGCCAAAATGCCAGAAGTCCAGTGTCAAGTACCCACAGTCAGTGATGGTCTGGGGTGCCGTGTCAGCTGCTGGTGTTGGTCCACTGTGTTTTATCAAGGGCAGGGTCAATGCAGCTAGCTATCAGGAGATTTTGGAGCACTTCATGCTTCCATCTGCTGAAAAGCTTTATGGAGATGAAGATTTCATTTTTCAGCACGACCTGGCACCTGCTCACAGTGCCAAAACCACTGGTAAATGGTTTACTGACCATGGTATCACTGTGCTCAATTGGCCTGCCAACTCTCCTGACCTGAACCCCATAGAGAGTCTGTGGGATATTGTGAAGAGAACGTTGAGAGACTCAAGACCCAACACTCTGGATGAGCTAAAGGCCGCTATCGAAGCATCCTGGGCCTCCATAAGACCTCAGCTGTGCCACAGGCTGATTGCCTCCATGCCACGCCGCACTGAAGCAGTCATTTCTGCAAAAGGTTTCCCGACCAAGTATTGAGTGCATAACTGTACATGATTATTTGAAAGTTGACATTTTTTGTATTAAAAACACTTTTCTTTTATTGGTCGGATGAAATATGCTAATTTTGTGAGATAGGAATTTTGGGTTTTCATGAGCTGTATGCCAAAATCATCTGTATTAAGACAATAAAAGACCTGAAATATTTCAGTTAGTGTGCAATGAATCTAAAATATATGAATGTTAAATTTTCATCATGACATTATGGAAAATAATGAACTTTATCATAATATGCTAATATTTTGAGAAGGACCTGTATTAGTTTTAAAAGCAAACACAGACCTCAGTGGCGAGTTTTCAATATAGCTACTGGAAATATTTTTATAAAATTGATTATTTCCATCTCAAAAACAAGGTTTTATTGAAAAGATTACACTCAACCTGCATCTGTTTTGTCAATTAAACAACCATTGTAGTTTGACTTGACCACCTTACCGCATCTTTACTTGCTAAAGGCCTTTATGTTGCATCAAACAATTAGCTATATTACAGGCAGAGAGAGCCTCAACTCATGGCACTTAGTATAATAAGCTAATAATTAGCTATGTTCTTTGCAATATGGATATACAGTGATATGGCATGCAGCCCTGCTCACTGTCCAAAATTTATTTGATTGATTGATGGAGAACTGCTGGAGATAGGCACCAGCTTCCCCGCGACCCACTATGGAATAAGCGGTAGAAAATGACTGACTGACTGACTGATTGATGGAGAACTACAGAAGCCAATTGGACTAACTGGACAAGGAATTAAGGAGCATTTCTATCTTTGAGTTCTGGTTCTGTGGAGGACCCGTTTTCCTCCTAAAACACAAAGAAGAACACATTCCCTAAAAACACAGTGAAATGTGCTGTGCAATACTGACGGAGTGCTCTGTAACACTGGCTTGTCGTAATATCATCAAGCTCCAAGTCATAATTGCATACAGCGCCGAGCAACCGGCTAGAAATCTGGATTTTCCTTGATAGGCCCTGACCAATGATCAGCAGGCAAAATACTGAAAAATATGATTTTTTTTGCTGTTCATTAAATGCATCAAAAGTAAAAGATAATCTGAATACATTTTGTAGGAAAGTTTATTATTTAATAAACTGATTATACAGTTAAATAAATGCAAAACAAATTGCCACTTAGCCTGTGAGGAAACTTGTAAAAGCACATGTGAGTTGGGGTGATAAGCTCCTTACAGCTCTCTGGCCCGCCTGGGGAACCCTCTGACGCTAAATTGGTCTAAGTTTACTATCTGACAGTGTATCCACAGGGAGGCAGGCCAAGCAGCTTTAATTTGCCTGACATCAGTTAAAAAAAAAACTTAATTGACTTTGTAAACTTTATGGCTTTTACTCAAGAGGAGGGCTTAAGAGGCAGATTGTTCAGTGTTTGGCGCTGGCTTTCCCATGGGAATTAAGTCTTTAAAGGGGTTCTGAAAGTAGATAAAAGCCTTCGTTTCCAGCAGTGGCAGAAATACAATAATCATGTTGTCATCCTTGCATGCACCTACCAATGGGGTTCTTTCAATACATCTTCAGTATTGAGGTGGAAAGCTTGCAATGTCAGCCGACTGTTGCAGAATGGTTGCCATCGATTTAGTCCGTCACCCTCCCACCTCCTCTTAAGCACTTGCATCTTTGCCAGGTAGCCCCATTGATTGGGGTTTCCTCTAAGATATGGTTCCAGCTGATAACAAATGAGGGTCTGGGAGGTAAGAGTGTGATTGCTTTTAAAGTAGCTATGGGTAGTTATGCAAATACCTTAAACCAGTGGAAAAAACTGGTTTCTGTGAAGAATTTCATCCACAAGAATGTGCGGGAAGACGTACAAATATCTGTTTTACAACAAATACCAAACAGCATGTGCAATCAGCTTGTATTTAGTTTTGTGTGCTTTTTACAAATTAGGAGAAACAAAAGATGCTTGATGTAAATGTAAATTGTGTTCCCAGCAACAAAAACTCCTTGATGACAGCGACCACTCTCTGCAACATAACAGAGACTGTTAGAAGGCCTTGGGTAACACAACCTTTTTTCATTTAGCCATTGAGCTGGTCTTTAAATCCTGCAGATCTCAGTTTGATCGGAGAACTGAGGCAAGAAAAGTCCAGTCCCTGATGGTCCCACGCTGTAACTTTAGAGGATTTAAATATCTGCTGCTAAAGTCTTGCACACTTCATAAGGCCTTATGGAGTCGATTTCTAAACTGGACTGTGCTACTAAGGCTGCACTCTTGGGACTTGCACAACATCAGACAAGTGGTTCAATATTGTGACTGATGGAGTCTACGAAACCTTACTTGTCATAAAGAAAAAGAAAGGCAGTGTATTGAAATTTCTGTTTAGATGTATCTACAAACAGTCCTGTTTAAAGGTCTCGAGCCATTCCATATTTCTCTTTATTTTTCGTCCAATGAGCCAGACTTTCTTGCAATCTTTTAAAGTGGTCTTTATCAGTTGGTATTTGGGCTTTCTGAAAATCTTTTAATTCATTTTCAATCAGTGAAATTATCCTTTTCAGTGGAATGATCTTTGTTAAGCCACTTTTACTCTGACCAATGAATGGCTTTGGCATAAAAACGCTCCTAAACCCGGATAAACCAGCGCTGTGTCGACAACTAATGGCAATCTAGCAAAAAATGTTACACTGGATCTTTAGGGACTTTGTTAGCAGCAGCCTGTAACAAAGACACAATGTGTTCCCATTTCTAAAGTTTAATTTAAAAAAAATAAAGACAACACAGTTTGACAGACAGAAAATGCTATATTAGTGCATACAAAGGGGTGTCCACAGAGCTATTAACTTATAAACTTGGAATAGTGGATGATGCAGCTCTATGGGCCTTTCAGGTCTTTGCTGGAGTGTTTCCATTTTCTTAATCACCTTCAGATGTGCTGATCTACCACACGTTGATCTACAGCTGGCAAATCTTTTGTCCACTGCCCAAATAATGTCATGATCAGGTACACAGTGTGGCAAAAGATTTTACGCTCCTTAAACATTAAAACCACACATCTCAATGTATTTAACTGGAAGGTATGAAATGGACCAAGAGAAAGTAGTCCATAATTATGAAGTGGAAAGAAAGTGATTGATTTTTTTTTACAAATATCTGAAAAGAGTGTTTTGCATTTGTATTCAGCCCCCTTTACTCTAATTCCCCTAAACCTAATGCAAACCAACCAATCAAAAAAAAAAAAAAAAGAAAATCCCTGTGGACCTAAAGGTGGCACTAGACTTTTTTCTTGTCGGTCATTTTGAATAACAGGGTAAACATATCCGGTCATAATCTATTTTTACGCATCACTATTTTTTTAATTGATAAAAATTATACATTCAATAGCAGTTATTTTCGTTCATTTAAATTAATATTCAGTCTGAACAAGCTGAACAGAGAATCAAAGAGATGAATTCATTTAACATTTCTCCACATTGACAAAACACTGACTGTGGTCCCAGTAACTACATGTAAACAATGGAATAAACGATCGCACTTAAAATATGAACCGATCACCTGCTGAGACCTGAACGCACCGCACCGTCTCACAACTTCCTCCTGGTCTCCGTGGAGCTTAATTGCGCAGCCCGTAATCAAATGTCTGGAGTGGGATTGCTGCAGAGGCTGTGTGTCATGAGGTTTTGGACTTTTGCCTCGGACAGACAGCTTCTCGTGGCCGTTTTGATCTTGTTCTTGAGGCTCTGCCGCCACACTGGAAACTGGAATTACAAGCGTCACTTCAGCCAAAGTTTTAAAACAGGGAACAATTCTCCAATTGAAGTGATCAGATGTCGGCAAGGCTCTTTGAACGAGGGGTTTCCTGATCCGACAAGCACTTGCTTCAGCAGAAGGAAACAGCTAATTAAGTTGTGAACTCGCCACCAAGTGGTCGGGGATGTGAATTACAATCTGTCAAAATGACTGATGGCCTTCAGATTTTTCTGTCACCGTTTAGAAAAAAAACGTCAAAAGCATCTCGTGGCTCAGTCGTATATTTAATTGGTCAATACTCACACTTAAAATCAGCCCTTCTGTGGCACGTCTAGCGAAGTAATACAGGCTCTAATTACCTCAATCGTCTTAAGGGTAGAGGTAGCAGTGGGGGGAATAACAAAGCACGAGGATTTCTAGAAAGATAAAAGACAGGTAAATCTAATTTAAAGCTTCCCATACATCTGTAGGAGATTATTTAACGCAAAAAGGAGCTGAGCAGAGAGGAGGCCTGTTAATCGTGTCTCACCCTCATGGAAACTAAAGCAGACTCTGCACATACTAAGTAGTTTTTCATGTTCGAATGTTCAAAGACTCCCAGCAGAGATCTTTCACTGATTGGAGAGAAGCACGGAGCATGTGAGAGAAAAACATAACAGGATTTCAGGAGATATAACAGCTTTTAGCAATGGCTCTGAGTACCGGTTGTAATAACTGCGTGAGTGAAGGGAGGAAGAAAGAAAGGAAGGAAGGAAGGAAGGGTATCGAATTTGGTACTTTTATAGGTACTGACCAAATTCAGTCGGTACTACCGAGTACTGATTCACATAAAACCAAACTGTACCATGTTTCGCTACAGAAATGCATCATTCTGAAACTGAGTCAGTGGAAAAGTGGGCGATTTTCCATGCCGTACATGAACAAAGCATTGCAAGCACAAGAGCGTAATGACGTCAGCAGCCGCTGGTATTAAGGTCGCTGCAATATTTGTGACGCAAAGTGCAAGACAAGCGGTGGGAATACTTCTAATCTGAGGAAGAACCTGGTTAAGCACAAGATGTTTATCAAGGCTGAAGAGCAATTTATATCAGCCTCAGATCTACGACTACAACTACAACTACAACTGCATTCGGCGCCATTGGTACGCCTGCATCTGTTAGCGACTCGTCGTCTGCAGCAACATGGGAGAAGAAACGTTTGAAACAACTGAGACGTTACAATACAAACAGCTGTATGTTGTTTTGATATATTCATTAAAGTTTATATACTGAGAAATAAGTGTTAAATTGAAAACTTAAGAGATTTTATTATTAAACGAATTTACATTTATTACGAAAATACAGACAACTAGTACCGTTGAGTACCAATACCGATTCCCAGGTACCTTATCGGTTCAAATATGAAAGGTACCCGTCCCTAGGAAGGAGAGAACGAAGGGTTCAAGTAACCCTGCAGAAAGGCATGGTTGTCTTATGCAGATGCGTCTTTTTTGTTTACCGAATAAAATCTGGAAGAAAACAAGCAAAACTTTAAAAGTATTAATAAAGCATCCAGTTCAAAGGGGGAACAAAAAAGAAAACCTTTTAAAAGCAATTTATTGACATAACAGTTAAAGGCCCTTTATCTAAAATTCAATCACTTCTCAAACCTTGAAAATAACTCAAAATCATCCCAGCATTTACAGGTTTTCATCACCAGCATAAGGCCTGTAGAAACACAATCGTCCCCATCTCTCAACTCGTTCTTTTACATAAACAACAGACCTGACAACTAAGACAACAGTTGAACCTCAAACTTCTTAGTCTTTACACACAGTGATAAAAAGCAGACCTAGTTAAAACTGAACTTTCCAAAATCCCTTTCTCCCAAAAGAAAAGAAAAAAACACAACCACCAACATTTTTGCGAGAGCTTTGAAGCTACGATGCCCCTTTGACCCCTGCTAAACAATTAAAAAGGTCCTGGCATACAAAGAACCCCTAATGGGCCACATATGTGGCTGCTAATAAGACAGAGGTACAGCCACCTGCTGTGCATGGCCTACTAAGTCTGGACACTGACCGTAGCACTGGAGGATAGCAAAGAAAGGATAAATGAAAGGAGCCATGTTAGATGGCGAGAAAGGCATAAAACAGAAGAGAGGTGGAAAGAAATTAGAAGTGGGCAAGGCAGGAGGTGTAACGTCAGCAGGATTGAGAATTAGAAAACAAGAGGAAGGAAATAAGAGAGCTGATCTCAGGCTTTCTACAACTTGTTTGATGTAAACATTTTCTTCCAAACTCAAGAGTTATCAGTCCTCTTCAGACAAATTTATAAAGCATAAACACAAAACTTCCCTTTGAATTTGTAGCAGATATTTCTAAATATAGATCAGGCTTTAAATATGGAGGATGAATATGAAGAAGGAGCTAAAGATAGAAGGATGGATGAAAGGATGGATAAATGGACAAACTGACTGGTTGATGGATGGACAGAAGGATTGATATATGGACTGGTAAATGGATGGATAGAGGTACAGAGCTTAGACTGATGGACAGACAGGTGGATGGACTGAACTTGGATTGATGGATGGATGGATGGATGGATGGATGGATGCATGAGACCAGAGCTTGAATCAAATAATTACATCATCAACAGGAGACTTGGCTGAATACTGAGGAGGTAACTCAGTCATTTGATTCAGGTGTGTTGGACCAGAGAGACATGTTAAAGTTTCAGGACACCAGCCTTCAATGACTGGAGGTTAACACCCCTGGAATAGACTATGGGATTGTGTATACATTATAGAAAAAACAGTATTTTTCCACGCACTATAACCGTTTTTCAAATTTGTCTAAACCTGAAAAACAAACCCGATTCCAGAATGTAAGAACCCTGCAACCCGCCAACCAAGTGGCATCCCTCTCTCCATGTCTACAGTTCGGTTACATCTATCGTCAGGCCACTGCTTGTTTTTACATAAAACCGCCAGCATCACTGAAAACCATCATCCACAAACATCAAGCTCACACAGGTCTGAAGAGGAGATGAGAGCAAATGAGTGAACCATCTGAATTTATAAACAACCTCTTACTTTTAGTTTCTCCTTTTTCCTCATTTGAATAAAGGAGGATAGGCTCAGTAATTAACAAGGTATTAAAAAAGAAAGGCAGTGTGCAATGAGAGACACGGAGGAGGAGGAGGATAAGGAGGATGGGGGGGCACAGGGACAGACACGGCAGCAGTAAGAGATGGAGAGATAGTAACTAAAAGAGGGAAGAGAGGAGCTGTGGAGAATTAATAACAGGCGAGATCTCTCCAAGGCCCCCTTAATGGGCTGTGACAGGAATTTATTCACACTTAGGCTGGTATTAAATCAAACGCCAGGCGAGTGGCAGTGGCAGGCAGCGGCACAGGGGTGGGGCTGGCGGGGGAGGCAGGTGGAGCGCTGAAAACGTTGAGGTGTCTGCCGTGCCGCACGGGTGTGCCATCACAGCCCCCCTGCAGGGTGCAGGGTTTTATCCAGGACCCTTGGGATTGATAGAAGGATGGAGAGATGGAGCACGGACAAAATGCAAGAAGAGGACAAACGATGAGTGATGTGCCAGTGACAAGACAGGCTGTCCCACGTCCCAGATGGAATGATTATCAAGCAGTCCAGAGAGCCACTATGAATCATCCTTCCTCCATTCTGCAAAATGCACCATCAGTCAGCCAGACAGCCAATCAGTCAGGCAGGCAGGCAGAAAGGAAGCTACAGATAGTTGACAAAAAACACAGAGTTCAGTCCAAATTGAAGCTCTAATGAAAAAAGATCTGCAGGCTAATTTATTTGTTCGTATTCGCAGTTGTCCTTCATTATTTGGCGTGTGACCAGTCATGTTGGGGTGTAATTTTTGGTCACTTGGGTGCCACAGAATTTGTTTTCAGTGTTATTGGAGCAGAAACAGATGACGGGGGACTGAATTTATATGCACAATCACATTCAGCAACACCAGAGGTCTGCAGTGCAGAGACGGAGCAACTGGAACACATTAGGCACCAGTGGTTTACAGCTAATGAATCCAAACACTTCTTCAAACACCGCTGATTTGCTCAGATGAACTTTACCTGTTTGTGAATGCAGTTAAATTGCATACATTAACCCATACAATATGCATGCATAGAACACACAAAGTAGAAAAAAAATGCAGGCTTCACATTACAAATCCCATTCACACATGTCCACTGGAGACTTTACAGAAGTCAATTAAAAGAGATACAATCACAAAGCATGCTTCCCAGTAAAGACACTTGTGCAGAACGATGAGAATGATGCCTCGCCCTTCCATCCTTTCCAACTCCAGGCAGATTGCATCACCATCCATCAGCCCGACTCCGACAAACAGCAATTACCCCAATCGACAGATAACGAGAGCAAGGCTATCATTCACAGCCAGGATGCCTCATAAAGCAGTCAGACATCACTATGCAGAAGTCATTTATCTGTCCCTCCTCCAGCCCGTCCCTTTTCTACAACCTCTTCACCTGATCACGCTGATATTTGAGAATGATACCTGTTCACACATGCAGCTCTAGGGGGAATCCTTGCCATGCAGGGTTTGAGGGACTGGATGAAATTGGGAAGAAGTTAAACCTAAGGTGAGGGTCAATGATTACTTTTAAGAAAAATAAAAAGTCAGATTTCTTTCGTTAAATTATTGCGTTTACCCGGATTTCATTGACGACGCTCAGGCAGACAAACAAGGTGGTAACATTAAACAGGGTTTCTACACATATTTCTTAATTTAATTCATTTTATTTTCCAGACATCTTCTCCGTTTAGCCAAATGTTTAGATAAATACAAAAGTTGACTATGAATTTATGGCAGATGTTTGTTCAGTGGTCACTATGTGTAAACAGGAATATCAGTTCTTCAGGTAGGGGTGAAGTGCACTGGGAGAAGGGCTAATGATGGACAAGGCCAAACAGAGGTATGGCTTACCTTTGCCCAAATTCAATCTTGCAAAGTAAAAGAGATAATTTTATGGATAAAATATTCACTCCTAAAGCTTTACATTGCTGTTGGAGAACCAATGCTGAAATGTTTCTATGATTAGAAAAGTTGTGTTTGGATCACAGGTAAGAAAAAAGCAGATGTCTCAAATTTCCTCTATTTAAAAATATTTCTTATTTCTGTGGATGACTGAAGTGCAACATTTTTACATATAGTTTAAAAACATATTTCTGCCTGAGAGTATTACAACAAGGCACCTCTAAATAGGTGGTAATCAGTCAGTAATCCAGTAAACATGTCTGAGTGGGCCCACAAAAGTGTTTCTGTGGGTGTGCTGTGGGGCAATGTTGGCAGAGCAACCCACATCTATCCTGGAAGTCACCCACATGGACTTCATGTTTGGAGGCCCAGGTGAGGCCACAGTGGGCTGCCCATTTCTGTACTGGTATAAAATGAAGACCCCCTTTTAAACCCTGGATTGTTGGGCCAAATTAGCTTCCAATCAGAAGATCTATTATAAAATGTGTAACAGTGAGCCCACCACTGGCCCCCGCTGTTTTGTTAAAATTCATATTATTCTTTGAATTTTGGGAACTCTTCTACTGAACTGTTAAAATTGTGTTCATCCACCACCTGATTAGAGAAAATGTAGATGGAAAAAAAAAAACCTCATGACATTATTATTTGGGGAAAAACATTTAAGAGAAATTGAAAAATAGAATCAGAATCATTTCATGGAGCCCAGATTCTTTTCAGGCCACTCCAACAGTGTAAAAAGGTAAGATAATGGTTTCTTTACTTCCTTTATTTCAGTCAGAACCGAGCATATAAACCCTCCATCATCAGGCTCAGAATGGTATTTTCTTGACAACCTGTTGCTCTGCCTCACCCCTTCCTCTTAAGATGCATCTGCAGCAAGAGAATCTAAATTTTGACAGAAGTCAATTTATTTCAACAAATAATATCTGCTGTCAGTATTTCTGAGGCAATATTTGAAGCTGAACCAGCCTGACATATCAGCTGGAGAGTTGGCAGCATGCTTGGACTTATCTTATTCACTTGTGCGTCAATCTCCTCACTCTGTCAGCAATCTGCTACAGAATGCATCCAACTCCCTGTGCTCCAGCTGAATTTTATCAGTTTACAGTTTTTCCTTTAGGAGACACTATCTGAATGACAGCAAGCAAATGCTGACAATCTACAGTCGTCTTTAGACTCATCAGCGTATACGCTCATCAATCATTCCCCTTCACATCAAACAGATTCTCTGCTGCTGCTGCCTTATGTGGTTTTCTTCATCTCAAATGCAACACATGGATATTTCTATTGACTCTTTTCTATTTTCCTTTCAGTGTTTTGTCCTTTACCCTCCACTTCACACGTCAACCCCATCTGACAACATTGCTATCTGTTTGGTCATCCATCCATCTTCAAACACTTTCCCACATGAACAGTCCATTTCTCTCTTTTGTGCAAACAGGATGCTTTCCTTTCACGCTTCCCTTTCTCCCCCCTCACTCACAAATATTTTATTCTCTGGTCCATCTGGTAAGATTTCTCGGGCATTTACTCCTTTTCCTACCCTTCTCTCTGCCTTTTTCTTTTGTTACATTTTCCCTCCTCACCTTTGTCCCAGTCATCCCCTCAAACAGGACCATCCTATTGGGCGGCAGCAACTGCAGCAGATGTAGCCAGGCAGCAAACATCTGCTTCCCATGTCCCCCTGCAGCTCTACCCTGCTGATCAGGCTAACCGCTGTAGCTCCCTAAAGCTCACTCTTGTTCCTGCTGTCATGCAGCTGGGCAGCCAGGGAACAATCACAGCTGAAAATGCAGAAAACATACGACAACACAGCGTATATCTAAAAGCCAATCTAGTAAAAACCTGCTTCTAATTTGCCTACCTTTTTGTGTTGAGTTGATAAAAAATTTTCAACTTGATCAGGCATCATCAAAACCAAAAAAGAATCCATTATTGTTCCAACAGTTTAAAGTTATTTTAACATGATGCCAAAGAAAGTCCTGGAGAACTGGCTTTTTTTTTTTTTAGAGCATAGAGAACTGCACTGCTTCCTCTCCCCCATTTGTTGCCATCCCCTGCCAGTAAGCTGAAAAAACAAAACAGTTTACCATTATGTGGAAACTAAAGGATCGCCATTCATCACTGCATTAAGATAATGTTTCAAAAGTCAAACTGGGAGACTGCAGCATGTCTATTAACCAGATGACTGCAAGCTGGCAATCAGCCCAAATAATTACCAAGCTAAGACCACCTCGTTACTCTACAAGGACCAGAAGGGCAAAATGTATAATACTCTGCTTAATTACAATTTAAGATTTACTATTAAATGTAGGGAATGTTTGTATGCTTATTTATTATTTAGCATTATTTAGCAATTAGTATCAGTATATGGTATAGATAAGAGAACACAAACTCCAGATGTGACCCTTAACCTCACTTGACTGCAATCCTTCAGGTCACTCCAGAATATCCTTGATGGACCACATCTTATTCCACGCCAACAGTGTCCCAGGCTCTTTAAAATATTAATATTTTATGGGATGCTGATGGTGTAGGGGTTAAGTGCGCGCGACCATATACGAAGGCTACAGTCCTCGAAGCGGCCGTCCCTGGTTCGAGGCCCAGACCCGGCGACATTTGCAGAATGTCTCCCCCTCTCTCTACCCCTCTTTGTTTGCCTACTGTCAAAAAATAAATAAATAAATAAAGGCCACTAGTGCTGAAAAAATATCTTTAAAATATTGATATTTTATAATGTTGACAAGAGTAATGCTCAAAAGTAGTTTTCCTGAACACCTGTCAATACATTGTCTTTTTTTGCTAATTAACAAAAGAAAACCAACTTAGAAATAATCAAATTATGTTTAGTCACCCCTCCCTGGGCTGCCACCTTGGTGCAGTGGAGGGGTTTGAGTGTCTCAATGATCCTAGGAGCTATGTTATCAGGGGCTTTGTACCCCTGGTAGGGTCACCCAAGGTAAACAGGTCCAAGGTGAGGGATCAGACAAAGCGCAGCCCACAGACCCCTTATGATGATTGCACTGTGGACAAATTTTATCAGTTTATTATTTTACTTGGTGCCCCTACATGTGGCCCGTTATGGGGTGGCCAGGCTCTGGCACTAGGTGGTTTGGTCTGGCCTCCCCGGCGGTCCTCGCGCCGTGGGGTGCCTTGAGACGACATTCTTGTAAATAAGCGCTATATAAATAAACTGAAACTATCTCTGTAGTTATGCTGCTATAGGCTTAGGCTGCTGGAGGACATAATGACTACTTTCACTCTCTCTGCTACATTCTCACAGTACTCTCCAATTTTGCATTATTTGCTGTTATTTCAGCTTTTAACTTCTTGTTCTCTCTTTTCTCTTCCTAGAAGCTACACCTGGCCTGACTCTGTGTCTACCTGTGATACCTTTCTGGAGAGGGGCATCGTCTGAGCTTCTGCTGGCAACAACTTAATGCTCACCCTCTACCGATGATCCACTCGGCCCCGTCTTTCAGTGTTTAACTCTTTCTCTCTCCTAGACATGGAAATTGACTGAGCTTCTACTGTAACTAACTCTATGTGCTCTCTTTCAGACTCTAACCTTGAAAACTGGCTCAGTTTATCTGTTCTTTCTTTCTAGGTGAAGCCACTAAAGGAGCTACATCCACTAACATTTACTTTTCCTTCCCATAGAAAGTACTCTTGGATCAGTGCTTCTGTGTTCTTTTTGTGTCTCTGCTCTGTTCTCTCAAACCTCCAGTCGGTCGTGGCAGATGGTCGCTCACACTGAGCCTGGTTCTGGTTCTGCTGGAGGTTTCTTCCTGTTAAAAGGGAGTTTTTCCTCTCCACTGTCGCTACATGCATGCTCAGTATGAGGGATTGCTGCAAAGTCAACGCCAGTGACTGTCCACTGTCTCTACATGCTCATCCAGGAGGAGTGACTGCTGCAAGGCACTGACTGGATGCAATCTGCTGTGTTTCCTTAGCTAGAAAAACGTTTTATCCAATTTGAATAAATAACTGAATCTGACTGAACTGTTCAATGATTAGGATTAATTGGAATGTATGAACCTGACTTTTGTGAAGTGCCTTGAGACAACGTGTGTTGTGAATTTGCGCTATATAAATAAACTGAACTGAATTGAAAAATGGACACAGTGTTCCCTCGCTGGACGCGGGCACAGCCCGAAATGGAAACATGGGTCCCTCTTCCGATGGGCTCACCACCCATGGGAGGGGCCAAAGGGGTCGGGTGAAATGTGTTATGGTGGCGGCCGAAGGCGGAGACCTTGGCGGTCTGATCCTCGGCTGCAGAAGCTGGCTCTTTGGACATGGAATGTCATCTCTCTGGTGGGGATGGAGCCTGAGTTGGTGTGCGAGTTAGAGAGGTTCCGGTTAGAAATAGTTGGGCTCACCTTGATGCACGGCTCTGGCTCTGGAACCAGTCTCCTTGAGAGGGGTTGGACACTCCTCCACTCTGGAGTTGCCCCTGGTGAGAGGGGCTGCGGTGGGCATACTTGTTGCCCCCCATCTCAGCGCCTGTACGTTGGGGTTCACCCCGGTGAACAAGAGGGTAGACTCCCTCCGCCTACGGGTGGGGGGACAGGTTCTAACTGTTTGTGCTTATGCACCAAGCAGCAGTTCAGACTACCCACCCTTTTTGGAGTCCTTGGAGGGGGTGTTGGAGAGCGCCACTCCCCGGGGGACTACCTTGTTCTACCAACGCTCACGTTGGCACTGACAGCGAGACCTGGAGGGTGTGTGTTTGGGAGGAATGGCCCTTCTGTTCTTAACCCGAGTGGTGTTTTGTTATTGGACGTCTGTACTCCTCATGGATTGTCCATAACTAACACCATGTTCAAGCATAAAGGGTGTCCATATGTGCTCTTGGCACCAGGACACCCTAGGCCACAGTTCGATGATCGACTTTGTTATTTTGTCATCTGATCTGCGGCCGGGTGGGGGAGGATGCCGGTCTACCTTGCCCCCCCCCCTGGGGCGTCCACCACCAACGCTTGGGACGTTGTGGGTCGGTGGGCAGAGTACTTCGAAGACCTTCTCAATCCCACCGGCATGTCTGGTGTTGAGGGGATCTGTTTTGGTGGCCTTAGGATTGCATCTCTGCTTTTTGTGGATGATGTGGTCCTATTAGCTTCATCAGGTCTCACTGGAGCAGTTCGCAGCACAGTGTGAAGCAGCCGGGATGAGAATCAGTGCCTCCAAGTCCGAGGCCATGGTCTTGAGCCAAAAAAGGGTAGAGTGCCTTCTCCGGGTCGGGGGGGAGGTCCTGCCTCAAGTGGAGGAGTTCAAGTATCTTGGGGTCTTGTTCACGAATGAGGGAAAAATGGAGCGGGAGAGCAATAGACCCATTGGTGCTGCGTCAGCAGAGATGCAGGCGCTGTACCGGTCTGTCATGGTGAAGAGAGAGCTGAGTCAAAAAGCGAAGCTCTCGATTTACCGGTTATGGTTAGGCCAGAGGAAGACCCAGGACACGCTGGAGGGACTATGTTTCTCGGCTGGCCTGGGAACGCCTTGGGATTCCCCCGGACGAGCTGGCCCAAGTGGCTGGGGAGAGGGAAGTCTGGGTTTCTCTGCCTAGGCTGCTGCTCCCGCAACCCGACCCCGGATAAGCGGGAAGACAATGGTTGGATGAATGGATGGATGGATGTTTAGTCATAAATTTAAATGATTTGAACTTGTCTTTTCATTCCACAGATTTTCTTTATGTTAAAAACATTATAATTCTTAACTGAATGTAATCAGTTTTGATTGATGCTTAATCTGAGAACTTTGGGGATATACAGAATGCATAATTTACATCATTTCTTATGCATTTTGCAACATGTAACCTTACGCATAAAAGGTAAAAATTTGGAATTGTGAGAGATAAATGTTTTCCAGCACTTTGCCAGGTTTTAGCACAACCAGTCTTATGTGCAGATCTTGCAGATGTCCTGAAATACAAAACATCTGCTGGAGTAACAGATGAACTCATATTAAACCTGGAACTCCTCAAAAAAAAAAAAAAAAAGCCTTTATTTACTGTACGGAAATTAGTTGTTGGAGCCCAACCTTCTTACCTCACACTGATTTCATTGTTTAGAGGAACGCCTCTGATAGCTCTCGACAAATGTTGGATGCTGTTTATCAAAGAGGTAAACGTTTGTCAGAATTCTGCATTTATCGGTCAGCTGCCGAATCCTGTCCACACGCAGACATTTGCATTGTTAATATTGCATTAACACGTTCATTCTTGGTCATCTGCCACTTTAATCATCTTTCAGCATGTCACATAAACAAAGCAACCCATTACATTTAGTGTTCCCTTATCAAATACAGAGCTTGGCTAACATACTGCTGCTTCGAGTACAACAGGACCCGTAGCTGTCCAGTTTATTTACTCCAAAAGGTTATACATTTCTTTTAAAGCACAAAGGAAATTGCATTGTTTAAAAGCAGATTCTGATAGTAGTATTTTATTCTGCTTTTATAACTTATTTTGCTGTTGTATTATTTTGAAATGTACATAAAAGGGTCCTCCACTTTTACTGGCACCCCCAGAAAAGCTCACAATTTGAAATAAATGGCTGGTATGAAGACATGGTGACCCCGACATTTTAGCTGTTGTTCTGGCTTTAGATTTGGGCAATTTGAGTGTATCTATGTCTTGTAGGCTTTTCCTGACTTTAGTTTAAAGAGCATTTAAGAGAAATAGGCCTGTGTGTCAAGTCATGTATCTATCCGGTCCCAAGGGGAACTAAGTTATGAATAATAGTTATATTACGTTTCTTGACACTAATACTCTCAACTGAAGGAAATATACTAGTAATAATCTCTGGACCTTAATGCATCTTGGGCACCATCAACTGTGTCGGGTGTGAGCATTTAGAGAGAAACGCTGACATGCCGAACACATTCATACTGCTATTTGTGACACTTGGAACATAGTAGCCAACAAATATACTGAACAGGCCTTTCCAATTTTAATAGTGTACAAACAAATAGTTTAACGTGAATACAAACATGGCACAAAAGATAAGTCAATCTGTGTTTGTTCCATTATTTCTTTGTTGTGGCAATGCTGTTCGCAATAAATCCTTTACTGGAATTCGACTTTAGCTCCACTTTGCCCTTTACTGCACAGATTTGGGCCCTTTGTTCAGTAGAGAGACAGCCTGGGGAAACAAACCATCTCTGTAGTGGCTGGTTTTTACAAACTGTGCTCTGTAGCACCAACCTGTGGGTAAAAGTCTAAGCAGTTTGTGTCCAGGCTGTGTGGGATGTGCAGATATGTTTGCTGCCCTTTTCCTGACCCTAGACCAGTAGACCTCGATAGGGGGCAAGTCATCCCTGAAGATCCTTTATGCAAACCTGATTGTTCGTTGCAGTTTGACCCTTTCCTGTTTCATGAATGAATGCCAAACCCCACAAAAACAAGATGGATGCCAATAAATAAGATGACCAGCAGCTCTTGTGGAATCAGATTTGGACAGCAAGCATGTGGATTATATATAATCCAGAACTGCATTAGTGGCAGCCTTGAAGAGTCGTTTTCTTTGTCTAAAAATTTCTACAGTTTTTCTTTCCCACTAAAAAGCTTTTTAAATATCTCACTCTGGATAGATGCAGTGCTGCCTGATTCTGCATCTCATCACTCTGTAGCAATCAGTTACCATAGCAACTTGCTATTTACATGCAGGATCAGTTGGTTAAGGAGATGTTGTAACAAAGCATTAACAATTAGGGGTCAGTGAAGGAAATAAGACTTTTTATTCATTCTATATGAAAATATGAGGGACGCAATGTTAAATATTTATCGTTTGAGGCTTTAACAATGACAAATGATTACGAGGAAAGTAGAGGGATCTGTTGGACCAAGACAATAGTACAGGGAAATATTCCGGATTATTTTGTTGCCTCTACAGGGCCTTAGGAGAGATGTGCAGACAGATTCTACAAACAGAGGCATAACTCTTCATCTTCCTCAGCTTCACTGC
This sequence comes from Girardinichthys multiradiatus, assembly GCF_021462225.1. NCBI lineage: Eukaryota > Metazoa > Chordata > Actinopteri > Cyprinodontiformes > Goodeidae > Girardinichthys > Girardinichthys multiradiatus. The sequence goes on along the minus strand of NC_061806.1, from coordinate 40,052,471 downwards.
AACAAGAACAGAGGACATTTCCTGCCCAATGTCCTCATCTACAGAGTAAAAAAGTATTGAACAAGTCAGTAACAACTTCAAGAAATCTACTGAGTGGAGAAATTATTTGCAAGCACTCATCAGATGCGTTTTTAAACCCACTCTCTACACAAACCGTCTTCAAATCTTGAAGGTTCTTCTGCAGATTTCTTCCATGAATTCTGATCTTCAGTACTTTCCATAGACTGTCAGTTGTATTCAAGTCAGGTTATTGGACCATTCTAGTTGTTTTGCTTTTCTTCCTTTATTGAACCTAAATCGTTTCCTCATTCGTTCTGCTCCAGAATAATAAAGCCCTCTGGATCAGATGTTACAGTCATCCTGAAGAAAGGTTTGTGAACTGGATAAAGGATCTCCAACATCAGCACTTTAATGCTACATTAATGTTAAAAAACTCAGCCACTTAGGATATATTACATATGCACAACCTAACTTTGCAAAACTGACTTTTCTCTGCTTAATGACCAGTGCATCACCTCCACCTATTGCTTTAGTTTAACAGCACTATAAAAAGGTAGGATACTTGACAAATGAAACACTGAAGAGTCAAAAAATGACTCCTTTTCAGCTGCCACTGTAGCCAGATGACTTTAAAGGAGAGATATTTGGTATTTTTACCACATTGCTCCAGTAAACAAGTGCTTGTTACACGAAGAAACAGCAACAATCATTTTTACCAGAGCATACTGCTTGTCTCTCCGTGTCTGCCTTACATTTCCTCTCCATGTTATGCATCTGTAACTGTGCACACGTGTTTGTACAGCCGAGTGGCGCTCAAGCTGTTCTTCTACTTAATAAACCACATTGTTTTGTCAGACTCTCACCAAGAGAGGGAAAAGATCGGCTTATAATTTATTCTGTTTGAAAAGAGATGCAGAGATTCATTAATGTTTCAAAAGGTGGCAACACGGGTTTTATTCCTTGTTTTAGGTGGTTATATTTCCCCCATTTTGGGCGGTTGATGAAGCTTTAGTCATGCATACGTGAAAACCAAAGCTTATATGTAAAAACCAAGCACTTCCACAAAGATTCAAATATTCAAATTAATAAACGGATATCCTGAACTGAAAAAGGGGCAGCTTCTCAAGAAAGAGGAAGACTGATTTCAGTTCAGACTTCCTGCAGCTATCAGATATTCTGGTAATCACTTTTTCGAATAAACCAAAGATTAGTGAAGCAGTCACATGCAGATGTGCACATATGCCAGGATATGAGACCTTTTTTGTGGGACTAGTTACTTGTACCCAGAAGAGTGGACTTGGACTTCATGACTTGACTCGAATCAGACTCCCAACAGATTTCAGACCTCAGAGGAACCTTTCTGGTCATTTTTCAGACTTGAAACGTATTGTAAATCGCTAAGCAAAAACAGAACACATTAAAATTGAATCAATCAATCAACCAACGTTGATACAAAAACATGCTTTTTTTATTTCTCTGTGTTTTTATGATGTAACACAACAAACTGACTGCTGCACTACAGTTTTAATAATATGTGTCAGTATCATAATGCTTGGACAACTAAGTATTTACTGCAGTGGTCATTTTTATTAAAAGTTTGAGAATAATTGCTCTAAAGAATGTAGACCCTCATCCTAACTATCATTTGCCTATCTAGTGTTTTCCCTGACAGACAGAGGTTGAAAGCAACTCTGCTGTACATGTAAGTGCAGTTCAGCCTTCCTGTTATCTGCTCACTCTCTTCTTATAAGTCGCAGTTTGAATTAGTAGTCAACATTCTTCTGTAGAAAACGGGTTTCGTTTTAGGAGCCGTTTCTTACAGCTTTTGTTGTACGTTGAACTTGAGAATGTAGTTGTTGGCGCTTAAATATGGTGCAATCACTGGTGGCAAAATTGTTTTTGGGTGTTCGACCGGTCAGTCAAGCTGGATATCATCATATTCTGGTCAAAACTGATTTCTTGGTGCATCCCGAAACATTTTGGTCTTTTTCTTTTATGACGACCACTTAGCAGTACATAATCAGGTGGATTTAACTGAATTACCTTCAACGGTGTGTTACTGAAGTTACGGGATAAAAGTTTAAACTAGATCTGAAATCCTTTGGAAAGCAGAATTTAAATGTTCAATTACAAAGAACCCAAGATCACAATTAAGACTGATTAGAGAGTAAGAAAAGTCTTGGAGAGGTTTTAAATAGTTGACTTCGTGTGTGATACATTTCATTTTAGAAAATAAAGGTAAATTAACTACTTGATATCCCTAAAAACCCTTACAAACACTTGAAGTGCTCATAGGTAAAGAACTGGAGGTGGTTCAGTCCTATGATGGTCGTTTCATACAATCTCCTATGCTTGGATCACTTGACAAGAATCAATTTGCATACTAATGCTTTGCGCAGGGTAAGGTCACATCACAACCAAGGTTATCACAACTACAGTAGCCTCAAATATCAATGGTTTTCAGAGCAACGCCTGATTTATGCTCACTGACAGAATAGAGGGATATATTTCAATATTTGGTAGAGCACTGAAATGAATAAAACAAGCACCAACTTGTTTATTTACTTCAGCAGTCCTGCTGCTTTCTCCATGGGTGCGGCTGGCTTTGTGGGGAACGCAGGTGTTTCTTTTGGACGGGGCTGTGTGTGGTTCTGTTTGCAGGGTTCGCTCACTGTGATGTTACTGTAGTGTTAACATTTAAAAGCAGCCAGGGGAGCTGTGCTGAGCTTTTAAAAAGAACCAATTCTTACCTCTGCTGCTGACATTTCTGACCTTGGACCATTACCAGTCCAGCAAACAGACGGCTTGGCGTGCACATTCTGAACAGACCAAGCTTGGTTCACGTGTATAAACGGACCCACTGCTGCAGCGCACGCACACATCCAAAAAGCATGCGCAGAAAGAAACACTAAAGAGCAAAGGCTCCTTTTACCTTTACGACACTTTGTCTTCAATGAAAAAAATTTTAAAAATGGAAAATGCCTTAAAGTCCTCCTAAATCTTGCATGAGTTGAACAGAATCTCTGCCATGTTTTATAATTCATAATTGTTGAACTCTGATGAGCCACTACTGGCAGGCACTGTGTGTGGCTTCAGCCCGTTTACCTCACCTGTGTTTATGCAGGATCTGGGTTTCACTGACCCAAAGCTGATATTTGCACATAGTGATTTAATGTCATCTTGATGTGACCGTTTTTCTGGAGAGAGATTAAACCTAATCCAGGGCTGAAAATAATCTATGATGATAAATGCCAACACATCAAGGTGAGGTGGTTTGGTTACATTACCAAAGCCCGTGTCATGGTCCAGAGGCTTGCTCAACAGCAATAAAAAAGCATTTTCTGTTATATGAGAGAACAAGTCTTTAATTATCAGTCTTCCGATCTCTCCTTTCTAAACATTCAAAAGGTCCGCTATCTGATGAAGCTTTTCTGAACATTTCTGAACGTATTAGAAGGTTTTTTTACTCTGCAGAATTATTCAAATTAAAAAATAGTTAACTACCAGGCCTTTAAATTCGCCCTGTGCATCTTTGTGGGACAGCAACACAGACGTTGCAGGTCATTGCAAATGAAACCGCAAAAAAAACGATGCTGGTTGAGTTATTTGTGTTTTACAGGGTAAAACATGTACACTGCAAAATAAAAAGCCAAAGACAAAAAAATAGAAGTCTATTTAAGGTAAATACGAGATTAATTATGTAGCAATTATGATAGAAAATGTATCAGTTTGCTTAAAGAAAAAAAATCTTACATGACAATGTATGGTGAAAATATTTTAAATGTTTCTGTCTGTACAAAAATTAATTGAATACATAGCTATGAAATACTTCGAATAAAAAAATACTTGTCCATTTATAACAAAAAAGGAAAACTTTAAGTTCCTAATTAATAAAAACACAAGTCTGTTTATGGTATAAAACACTTAAACATGTTTTTCATGTAGTTAATATCCAGGTTCTTTCTTTCCCAGATGAACTTTATTGAGCAAAATCCACCATGAATGGGAATTATTGCTTTGAAACTGCGAAACACTGCAGTTTTACAAAAGTGGTTTCATACAGTGCCTTTTATTCATTTCTCGGTTTAATGAAGCACTTTTTTACGTCTCAATGCACACACACAAGCTTGGAGGTCTGCCTTATTGTATAAATGTGATGTTAAATTGCTTGTTCTACCTGGAAAACTAGCAGAACTAATACTACAGCATTTATACACATTTTTCAAGCCTAAATTCCTTACTTTCGGAGGTCCTTTTAGCCCTTTTTCAAATTATAAATAAAAAGCTCCCTCTGCATTTAAGGCAAAAATGTCTTCAGTGGTCAGGCTTTACATCTAGAATCAGGAAAAACCCACAAACAGGAACTAAATCAGGGGTTCTCAAACTTAATGTTCAAAGGTCTAAATCTGATTTTACCCTCTAGTGATGAGGAATATCCCCTTTATCAAGTTTGCTAAGAGGTGGCACGCAGAAGTAATGGCATTTTATACCTAAATCGTTTGTGAACCTAAACTGCCATAAAGCCATAGAGGTGGCTTTGTAGCATTTTCTAGACTAACAGATAAATGACTTTGCTTCTCATATGTTTCAGAATATCTTTAGATCGGGCCATGTTGTGTTGCTTTTTGAGTCTTTTACCCTACTTCATGCTGTCCAGCGGGTTCTACTGACATGATTTCTTGATTCTACCGGTCTGGCAGTCTTTATGTTTCACCTGCCACACCCAGGCCTAATCTAACTATCCAGAAAACATGCTTAATCAATTAATTCACGATTAAACAAGGGGGCAGTTACAATCTATCACGTGGTTTGCATAGATTTTTTTTTGTTATTAAAAAGCCATTATCATGTGGAAACTCCATGTATTTAATCAGGGTTTTCTTGTCTGATATTAAAACTTGTTTGATGACCTGAAACATTTAAGTGTGACAAAAAAGCAAAAACAAAGGAAATCTGGGAGGGGTAAATACTTTTACACAGCACTGAACAACTTTAAATTTATAAATCCACATTGGTATTTTGTTTTTGTGTCTTTTAGCAAGACACCAAAGCTTTATGCCACCATCAATAGGCAGAAAGATACAACAGAAGAAACCTGTTAAGAGACAAACACTTTTTACAACACATATGGGTTCTTGTTAGTAATGTTTGCTTTTACGACCTTGATTTAAAGGACTGCTGTTATTTAATGATAACCCACAACAGAGCAACAATAGTTTCAGTCAATTCTTCCCAGTCAGACAGACCAGAAAATCTCCAATAAAGAAAGGCTGCTTCTAATGTAACAAAACACAACAGGCTGCCACTCATTTAGACAGACGTTTATTAGAAGAGTTAATCGCAGGTTTATTGTCGTATTGTTTTCACAATTCCAGATTAGCTAAATTAAATATTCAGTCAGAGGGGATGTCGGAAGTGTTTGTTTAAATATTCATAAATATCTCTTTGCAGCATGAAGAACCTAACCACTTTACAGGCAAAAAGAGATTAAATTTAATTAATTGCAAGTGGAGTGGGACTTTTAAGTTCATCAACACAACCAAATTACAAACAGAAAGTGTTGCAATGAAATGGAAACCGTTCAAAATTTAAATCCACTCCCTGTCCAGAATGTCTCTAAAATAAAGTGTTTGCTGTGTTTGAAGCAGAGACGTCTGTAAATCTGTCTTCATTCATCAGGAAACAAGGACAACATGTTGTCCACCTCTTTATACTTTATACCCAGTAAAAATCTCATCATATCCTCCTGGCCTTTGAAAGCATGTGTTGAGCCTGCAGCCTTCGATTTAAAGCACCACCATCTTTATCAAATCACACGTAAACGACACCAGGCCACTACAAAGTAACTTCACACAAAACAGAAACATCACAGAGGCGTAAATTACCCAGTTCTGTGAACCGTTTCAGTTCTCCTTTTAGTAAATGCAGAACCATGAATTTAATATATCAAAAGCACAGAGACTGCGTTGAACATTAAGTTCATGGTGTGAGATGCAGCTCTCAGCCTAATGCATGTTATATTGCTTCATCAAGATTGCCTGGTCATTTTTCTGCCCTTCAGTAAAGAAGTTATATAAAAAAACATAAATCCACACAATCTGCCTCTGGATAAAGATCTGAGGTGTGAGTTCAGATCGAAGCACTTGATTTTAGAGGTTTGGCACATTTTGAACTGACTAAATGTTATTTTATAAAACACCATATTGTCCAGTTAAGATCTGACTCACTGGTGCTTACTGCATGTAGAGATGCTGAATATCTATGTACTAAAATAGCAGACAGACTTCAAGACAACCAGAGGCTCCTTTATGCTTGTCAGTGCAACTAAAAATGTTTTGGTTTTTTACCCTGATAGGGTAGTATATGAACAATACAGTGCAAAGGTTTTAAACCACCCCTATCGGGCGACTGTGGCGATGGTGCTAGAGATCATTGAGCTCAGAGATGATTGTTTTAGTATCATTCAGATACTGAAACATGAAATAGGTAAAGAAGCAGCCAAAGTTCAAAGAAAACCTTGGAAGACCTTCAGCAAACCTAAAGAACTGTTGAGCAAGACCACTTTAAAAGACCAGGCTCTTCGGAAGGTAAAATAAAGAAATTCTGCATGTCTGAAGATTTTTCTAAAGTATATACAGGTCCTTCTCAAAATATTAGCATATTGTGATAAAGTTCATTATTTTCCATAATGTCATGATGAAAATTTTACATTCATATAATTTAGATTCATTGCACACTAACTGAAATATTTCAGGTCTTTTATTGTCTTAATACGGATGATGTTGGCATACAGCTCATGAAAACCCAAAATTCCTATCTCACAAAATTAGCATATCATTAAAAGGGTCTCTAAACGAGCTATGAACCTAATCATCTGAATCAACGAGTTAACTCTAAACACCTGCAAAAGATTCCTGAGGCCTTTAAAACTCCCAGCCTGGTTCATCACTCAAAACCCCAATCATGGGTAAGACTGCCGACCTGACTGCTGTCCAGAAGGCCACTATTGACACCCTCAAGCAAGAGGGTAAGACACAGAAAGACATTTCTGAACGAATAGGCTGTTCCCAGAGTGCTGTATCAAGGCACCTCAGTGGGAAGTCTGTGGGAAGGAAAAAGTGTGGCAGAAAACGCTGCACAACGAGAAGAGGTGACCGGACCCTGAGGAAGATTGTGGAGAAGGGCCGATTCCAGACCTTGGGGGACCTGCGGAAGCAGTGGACTGAGTCTGGAGTAGAAACATCCAGAGCCACCGTGCACAGGCGTGTGCAGGAAATGGACTACAGGTGCCGCATTCCCCAGGTCAAGCCACTTTTGAACCAGAAACAGCGGCAGAAGCGCCTGACCTGGGCTACAGAGAAGCAGCACTGGACTGTTGCTCAGTGGTCCAAAGTACTTTTTTCGGATGAAAGCAAATTCTGCATGTCATTTGGAAATCAAGGTGCCAGAGTCTGGAGGAAGACTGGGGAGAAGGAAATGCCAAAATGCCAGAAGTCCAGTGTCAAGTACCCACAGTCAGTGATGGTCTGGGGTGCCGTGTCAGCTGCTGGTGTTGGTCCACTGTGTTTTATCAAGGGCAGGGTCAATGCAGCTAGCTATCAGGAGATTTTGGAGCACTTCATGCTTCCATCTGCTGAAAAGCTTTATGGAGATGAAGATTTCATTTTTCAGCACGACCTGGCACCTGCTCACAGTGTCAAAACCACTGGTAAATGGTTTACTGACCATGGTATCACTGTGCTCATTTGGCCTGCCAACTCTCCTGACCTGAACCCCATAGAGAATCTGTGGGATATTGTGAAGAGAACGTTGAGAGACTCAAGACCCAACACTCTGGATGAGCTAAAGGCCGCTATCGAAGCATCCTGGGCCTCCATAAGACCTCAGCAGTGCCACAGGCTGATTGCCTCCATGCCACGCCGCATTGAAGCAGTCATTTCTGCCAAAGGATTCCCGACCAAGTATTGAGTGCATAACTGTACATGATTATTTGAAGGTTGACGTTTTTTGTATTAAAACACTTTTCTTTTATTGGTCGGATGAAATATGCTAATTTTGTGAGATAGGAATTTTGGGTTTTCATGAGCTGTATGCCACAATCATCCGTATTAAGACAATAAAAGACCTGAAATATTTCAGTTAGTGTGCAATGAATCTAAAATATAGGAATGTTAAATTTTCATCATGACATTATGGAAAATAATGAACTTTATCACAATATGCTAATATTTTGAGAAGGACCTGTATTTGATATATTAAAGCCCACAGAGAGCTGATTTTTGTTAGGATGAAAAAAAAAATGTTTTCCATAATAAGCTCATGTAAGTCAATGCAGACAAGGTTAATTATACTGGTCCAATACAGTCAAAGTTAAGAAATAAAATATTTTCCCAAAATACCTCCTAGATTAGAGAGTCATTACTAATTAAAGCGCATACAGAGCCGGACTAATGTCGCACTAATCAATGAGAACATGAATTCAGTTAAATCTTTAAAAAACTGAATGTTTTTCTCCATCTACAAGATCTCTCTCCTTTTAGATCTTGCGTTACCATGTAAGAGCCCATGTCTATTCTCTGTACTAAGATTCATCTTGTTTGTCTGCAGGATTCAACTCCCATGTCATTTCAGGACTGACTGACACGAGATGTCAGTTTGAAGAAAAGCTCCCTGCACGACGCTTCGGAGTCTTGCCACATGGCTTCTCTATCAAAGTCGAGAAAAAGCACTTCTGACAGCAAATAAAGCCGAAAAAGCTTTTTACGTCTGTTTGATGTCTGACACATGAAAACTGAACACCACATTCAAAAGAAAATCAGGAGGAAAAAAAAAATCCAGTTATTGCTCTCATTAATATTTAAAACGCAGCCGGCTATGATTTTCCTCCTCAGCTCTGAAAAGGCATTAGGATTCCTTTACTATGCCATTACAGAACTAACAGTTTAGAAGCCACATATTTGGAAATAATAAGAGTAAAATAATTTACAGTTATACAAAAAAAGCATTTGTCCCCTTACAGATTTCTTCTGCATTTACTTTTTTGTCACATGTTTCAGATCAGACAAGTATTTCAGACAAAAAAAACCTGAGAAAAGACTGTAGAATAAAAAAAAAATCCCATCAATAGAACCAGTCTGACAACATGAAGTAGGCAAACACATCTCAAAACAGCTGGCCCCAACCTAAAAACATTAAAGGACAGATGAGAAACAAAGTAATTAACATTTATCACATGGCCAATTCTAAGGCTTTTGGACTCTAGATTACCACAGTGAGTCATTATCCTGCCAAAATTACTATAAGAATGCATCAAGGACTCGTCCAAGAGGTCACAAAAGAACCAAGACCAATATGTATTCTTTATTTAAGGTCAGGGTTCAAGATTCAACAGTAAGAGAGAGACTGGACAAAATTAGCCTGGATAGGAGAGTTCCAAGGTAAAACAATTGCTAACCCAAAAATACACAAATGACCATCCCGTCCCCTCAAAGGCCAAACTTGCAACCAATTGAGATGCTGTGGAATGACCTTAAACAGTATGTCAAGGGTCGAAAACCTTCCAATGAGGCTGAATTAAAACCATTGGTTCAAACAGTTATTAGGTTTAGGGGGTAGTAATATTTTCACAAAGAGCCAGGTTGGTTTGGATGGCTTTTTTTTCTCTTAATGAATGAAATCCTCATTTGAAAACTGCTTTTTGTATTTACTCAGGGTTTTATTTATTAAAATGAGTTTGCTGATCCTAAACATTTAAGCGTGACAACAGCAAAAACAGAAGAAACCTTTAAGAGGGCAAACACTTTCACACCACTATACATTATGATGGTTAACTTATCTTAGGGACTATGACAAGTGTTTAACCTTTATAAATGTCTGGAAGAAACGGGACAGTGACAGGGGCCCAATCCGGGTTGCCAAAGATTCAGATTACGAGCTGGCAGCTGCCTTTCAGATTGTGATCCAAAGTCCTTAGGTTTAATACTTTAAATGGTATATTTCATAAATTTTACTACTTTTTTTCCCCCAGGTCTGTTCAGGCTTGCAGCTTGGACATCTAACAAACCGGCACCTCACCAAGGGAGTCAGAAGCACTCTAACATGAGAGCCCAGACTGCCTGTAATTCAACAAAATGGTGACCGAATGCTTGTCACAAAACTTGTAATTGAGAAAACAATATTTTTGGCAGCATACGAATAGACATACTTCCCCAATTCTGACCAGCATTATCACTCTATTGGGTCAACACTGCTGTTTCTTCAAACAATAGAATGTATAAAACATATCAGTGAATGAAAGCACCTAAAAGTTTGATATTTCAAAATATAATCACCTCATGTTTTACCTCATGTTTCATGAGGGTTTATGGCAAGGGTTCCTAATCGATGGGTCAAGTGGATTAAATAAATAAAATATTGATTTCTGTTATAGTGGCAATGAGAACATGACATATTTGAAATACCAGAAGCATCCGTGTGCTTCTGTTGGTCCCTCAGTTACTTTTCACACAATAACATGTTAGGCCCAAGAATGGCACATCAAGAAAATGATAAAAGTAAACCAGAGTAAAAATCACAAAAGCGCCACACATTTAAAACGGTTACATTTTAGATTTTTCTTTTTAAACACCCTAACATTTCTGTCAATGCCTCGTATCGACAATCCCCATGTACATTAACAGACCTCCATGTTATTAACCATGTAGTGCAAATGTGACCACAGTTTAAAAGTTCATAATCCAGTGTGAGCCATCAGCTTCAGCTTCCAGAACCAACTAAAGCGGATTTACTATATGAAGACGATCACCTTACTTCAAAAGTCCTCGAATATCCGTTAAATGCAAACATTCCTTAACAGCTATTAATAATAATTATTTAAAAATTGCACTAATTATAAAACTGCCAGATTTAGCCAGGTTTATTTGAATCCATGGAGTTTAGCAGACGGATGAATATGATGTGAAAATAAATTACATTTGAAGAAAAATGTAAACTAACAAAATATGCAGACACAATAAAGCATATGAAAAGACAACACAGCGACTCCAAATGACCCTCTATTTGTAACTTCTATCCCTCTTTTAAAAACAAGCAACATCTTTTATTTTAGACTGAATTCTCTAATTCTCTTTTTTTAATTTTCCAAAAATGCTGCCATGATCAAACTAGAAAATGTTTCTTTGATGATTCTAATGTGATCCTAATGGTTTGCCATGTTCGTATTCATCTTAAATATCACTTCCAGGATTGTTTTCCATGCTGTTGCGTGGGGAAGGGGTTAAATGTGGGGTAAATGTTGATAAGTGATCGTCAGTCCTTCCTAATACTTTCCTACACTGTACCTTCCTATGCAGTGTATAGGACAGACGGACAAATGCAGTTAGTGTGGAAAGGACAATTAGAAACACCAACTGGGAATTTGATTTAAGTTGTAACTGCCACAGAGAAGCAGGGCTCCATCTCCTGCAGCAAGGGAGAAACTTGATGAAGGTTTAATGTTCTTCTGGTTTATAAATGCAAACCACAGACCCAGATGCTACCACCTGCTTGGCAATGAAATGCACAGATAGTTGAGAATAGCTGAAATTCTCAGAAGAAATAAACTCCCTATTAGCATTTAATAGCATTTCCCTGCAGCCTCAAAACCTCATTTAAATACACAAACTCTATCAGCAGATTATAAAGTTAACCAAGTGTAGCTTCTTAATTCTGCTGCACGTTATCCAAACAACAGCAAGGCTGCCTTTAAGACATCAAATCAATGCTATTGTCTCAAACTACCTGCCTAGAAGAGATTTCATGCTTAATTTCCATTTGTAATCTAAAGGATAATGTGGAAACTTTACTTAATTTCTTTTTCTGTAATTACCGTTTAGCATTATCTTGTGTTAGCGCTGGCTGGAAATCCAACCTTCAACACAAACAGGGCTGTGCCACCAAGATAAAGAACACGATACCTTGTTGACTTCCTGGATTTCTCGCCTCTCCTCGCTGGTGAGGTGGCTCTGCCCGCCCGAACGATCCTCGTGTTTGGAGCCGTCATCCTCCACAAAGGGTATCAGTTGCTGAAAAGGAGACGACAAACAAAAGTGTGGCTGTATTATTTACTGTAAGCAAGGCAACGGAGCTCAGATAACTGATGGGAATAAATCTACACTGTTAAGGTTTCATATTTATTGTAATAAAATCTGTTTTCAAACAATCTGGGTCTAATCCTGAATTCTGCCGTTTTATTCCCCTCACACATTGAACATTTTAGACCTATTCTCATGTAAAGTTTAGATTTTCGTGTGCTTTCAACTCACTTTCTTTTTTTTTTTAGATACATTGCATGTTTTCTACTTTGGTTTCCATGAAACAACAGAAAAAGGAGGATCCGGTGGAAGCTCTCAAACTCAGGCAGAGTCTGATTCGCCTCTCTGTGAGAGAAGAGCGACGGAAGGAGACAGCGAGTGAGAGTTTAATTCATTTTTAAATGCTGTGTGTGCTTGACCTTGTCTGCTTGACACCACCGAGAGGCTGATGTGCAAGAGATTTCAGGCTATGGCAGCACTCTGGGTCGCGGCCTGCTTTCTTACGTCACATTGCCCCCTGGTGGTCACTGCAACGATGGAAGGCGAGAAGGAAGTTTCCTGCACTCTTTCTAAAGTAAAATGTGTAAACTTAAACTAACAAACTACATGATCACACCTTTTACTGTAGGGGGAAATCATGCCAATTTATATTCCTTAGACGGTTCCAGTGAAGATTTTACCTACAGTCATCATGAATGTCATTATTTGGTGCTGTTCTTTGATTCTTTTCCTAGACAGATTATACAAATAACATCAATGATTTATTAAAATAATAATTGGGTGCACAAGTTTGGTTTATGTTGGTTTTCTGTAATTACAAAGGGTCTAAAATACAGGTGAAAATATAACATTTGTTAAAACGTTCCTGAGCAATTTGCAGAAAAAAACATTTGTCGCTATGAACAGGCTTCTGGCATCATCCAGTTGATTATTTGACGTCTAAACTAGTCAAACATCCAGTTTTTAGGCATAGTCCACAAATTTCTTAACATGGTTTGGGATGACAACATTCCAGAGTCTTCACGTTAGCCAGCTTTAGCTATTCCAAAGACGGTTCTGATATGCGTTTGGGTTCATACTATCCTCCTGAAACAGAAAGTGCTGGCAAAGTTCGACCATCTAGCTGCTGATTTGAGGTGAATTTAAACATTTTGGTCCTTTTTCATTATTCCATCCACTTTGTGCAATGCACCAGTATCAATGGAAGCAAAACCGCCCTGCAGCGTAATACCACCACCATGCTAGACTACATATATTCTAGTAGTCATTACCAAAACAGCTCCATCTTTGTCATGAACAAACATGTTTTGACTATGGGACCTAGAACTTATATTTCTACAACTTCTATTTACTTTGACCATTTTAATTTGTGAGCACTTCACCCGTTGATGAGTGATAACTTCTCCCACAGCAGATGACGTCTTGCTTGGCTTCAAACAGCAGGAGAAGTCTTTCACCCTGAATTAAAAGCTGGGACTTTTAGCAATACATCTACAGCTTCGGTCAGGATTAAAACCCGGTGTTTCAACCTTAATCTTGTGATCATTTCACAGGGATTACACTCTGAAACTGTACTATAGTCACTTCCAAGTCAGTCAAAGATTGTAACATTCATAAATTCACAGTAAAGCATATGTGACGTGTCGCAAAAGTGCAGCAGGGCCTCGTTTCTTAAAAATCTGTTATTGATTCACAGGGATGTGGTCGTTTTTATTTGTTGCTTCAGAACCGAAATGGTTTAGAACTAAAAGATTACTTTAAGTGAACAACTTACTCCCTCTTTCATCAGAGACAATGATTCAAAATCGAATGCGGTTTAAGTTAAGAGAACCATTAAACTGATATGTCTGAACTATAATGCAGAAGAGAATTCAACTTATTTGAAACTCTTACTGTCCCTCCGCAAAACTCCATCCAAAACTTCCTGGTAAATGACATAACTATGACAAAGCTACCTCTCTTTCTTGGGTACATTTCTACCCTGGTAACTTTTTTCCACATTCAAATGCCAGAGGGACACTCTCATGGTTCCTCAAAAAGATTCCTGTAGTGGAAATGTGTCTAAGGACCATAAAACCTACTTAGGGTTGCTCCACAATACATTTAAGCTGCAAATCATCCAGCCTGGAAAAATTACAGTTCAGAAAGATCATTACGAGCCCAAAATTAATATCATGATGAGGGTATGAAAACTACTGCTTGGATCGGTGTACTATGAATGTGAGTTTATATAAATAAAAGCAGAAATGTTCCTGTAAGACTAAAGTTGCTGCTGTCAAAGAAACTTACTAGTGTTGCTCTCCAAAACAAAGACACTCGTAGCAGACAGGATCAGGTTGGAGAACCTCCAAACAAATTATGAGATAAAAAAGAAAAATGGTCGAAAAACACTTTCACTCAATTATGGATAACTTTATTATAAATTCCCCAAAGTTCTTGGTAATTTTCAGTTTCGCCTGAAGCTGTGCAGCTGCTTGTACTACACTATGATTTAAGCGATCAAAGCAATAACCAGAGCAAAAGTGGGTTTAAAGCCAACCTAAAGTAAGAGAGGGCAAAATGTCAAAGTGTCAGGGGAGGGGGTGGGATATGAGTATATTTGAAGAAAGAAGTGAAACATTTGAACCATCTGGGCATCAACCACACCAAAAAGGGAAGAATGAAGCAAAACCTTCAGTCCTGGAAGTTTCCTGGGAAAGCTGAAGTCTAAACTGTAATCTTAAAAGAAGAAAAGACAGCATTAACATTATGCAGGACATTAAACCGAACTACGAGCTGTATCACAAGAAAACTTCCAATAGGAAACACTAAAGCTTTTTTCATCAGATCATTTGATTGCAAAGCCAGTCGACATATCGAATCCCGAGGGGAGCAGGCGGAGTTTGGTGAGGACAGAAAGGAAAATACAATGTGCAGAGTACAGCTGGGAAAAGATGGATGCAGAGAGCATCGTGCATGTGAGTCAGAGTAAATGTATGTGCGAGAAAGTGCCTATGTGAGTCATAACCTCTGCCTCCTCTACAGAAAGATGGATGTGGTTTCCAGCCTGGCAGAGAGGAATGAGCTAATGAAGTTCTCCAGGTTGCCTCGGTGAGACAAGAGGAAAAGGGCAGAAGAAAAAAAACAAACGCAAACAGGAAAAAAGGATCCAAGTAATAAGAAAATATCAGGGTGAACGGATAAGGAGAGAGGGAAATGAAACAGTTTGACTGTTCGCTGCAGGAAATGACAAGAGCTGTGGCAGAATTGAGCAACACTGAAATGGAAGAAGAGAGAATATATTCCTAAACCATTTTCACATTTCTTCACCTTACAACCACAGACCTAAATGTATTTATTTGAATTTTATGTGACAGACCAGCACAAAGCAGTGTATTACTGTGAAGCAGAAAGAAAATAGTTTTAGAAAGCAAAATTTGAAAAGCAATTAATTTATATGCGCTCAACCACCTTTAATTTGATTCCTTTAAATAAAATCCAGTCCAAACACTTCAGCCTTCAAAAGCCCACCTTTATGTAATTTAATCTCATTGTGGACCCGGCTGGTCAGGACATGACTGCAGAGCTAAACTTACAGGCTGGGTATGGACAACATTCATCAGAGAAGCATATAGGAGACCCATTGTAACTCTGGAGGAGCTGCAGAGATCCACAGCTCAGGTAGGAGAATCAGTTGGTAGACAACTACTAGTGACGCATTACACAAAACCTTTCTTTATGGGAGAGTAGGAAGAAAGCAGTGAGAAGTCCTGTTTGCAGTTTGCCGTAAGCCATGTAGTGGACACAGGGAACATGTGGAATAAGGGGTTCTGGTCAGATAACATTCATCTTTCTGGTTGACATGCGAAACACTGTGTGGAGGAAAATGAAAGGTTTGTACACACTCAGCAAGAACGGAGAAATAACTACAAGAAGTGGCAGGAACAAGAACATTTCCTACTGGCCAAGATATTTCACAGCTCACAAGGAACTTAAGTGCAGAACGTCTGGGAAGTACTTTCTCTGCAGTTTCCACTAATGTAGGAACTACAACAACTTTAAATTTCTGACCAATCACTCCAGAGTTGTAGGACACCAAGCAGGAAAAAGTTCTGCCCTGATGATTTGTCAAGAACTCCCAAACCAGGGCTGCAAGAAAAGTTTCTCTTCTTGCAGGGTAAGTACAGGCCTCGAGACTGGTGTTGGCAGCATCATGCTGTGGGTATTTCTGCTTTAGAAGGGACAGAATAGCTGGTAGTTGCTTATGAGAATATGGATTCAGCTAAATAAAGGACAATCCTGGAATAAAACACTTGCTACAGGTTGCAAAAGACTTGACTGAGGCAGAAGCTCACCTTGCTGTAGGACAACTCTGAACATACAGTGAGAGCCACAATGAAATAGTTTAGATCAAAGAATATTCATGTGTTAGAATGGCCTAGTCAAAGTCAAAGAGAATCTGTGGCAAGACAAACGACATAGATAATTCTCCATCCAATCTGAGTGAGCTTGAGCTATTTAGCAGTGCAATCGTTGGAAGAGGATTTAAGGGTATCAAATCAAAAGGGGGCTGACTTGTACATATGCATGCCACACTTTTCAGATTTTTTGTTGTAAAAGAAAAAAGATCAAATACAATGAATGATTCCCTTCCACTTCATAATTATGCACAACCTTGTGTTAATCAATCACAAAAATTCCAGTTTGCAGTTTTTAATGCGAAAAAGTTCAAAGTTATTACATTTTCAGGGAACTGTATGAAAAATCTTACCCGTAAAAAGAGCAAAGAAGTAGAAAACTGCTAATATTGAGCAAACAGAGGAAGAAAGATAAACTAATCACATGAAGATGGAGAATGATGGGGGGAAAAGGCTCCAACTAGCACCAGCTGGAGAGGAAAAGAGGCTGATGTGTGCACTCAGTCCAGCTGTTCATTAAACAGGTCTGCTACTAATTAGGCTGCGATGAGGTCACATTGCTCGAGTCATTGATTCCACTTCCTGTTTCAGGCAGCCAATAGCGAGCTGCTGTCAGGCTGGCAGTCGAATTTTCCCTGGGATGATAAATGACGCAGACGCTGGGCCAAAAATCAACAACCCTCAGCCCCGGACAAACACAGTGAGCTAAGTTATTGGCTGATCAGCGCCGGACTGGGTCTCCAGGGGAAATGAGCAAACATTTAAATGACGGTGGGGAAAGAACGGGGAGGTCAGATGGTAACAGCAAAGAAAAATGTCACCATCATCACAGATTTTAAATTTAGGGTTGGAAAAACAACAGGAAAAACCTGTGTTCAGAAACGATATTATTCAACTGCGACACCTGGTTGGCACACAAATTTGTTCCAATTTAGGCCTCCTCCCACATCCTCATTTATCCCCTTGTGGAAGTCTGGTGAGAAAGATTAGCTTTCAGGCAATCTTTAAAAATTGAGATGGGACTGCCACAGCCATAAATCCAATCAAACAGTGGCGTAAAGCCACGCTGCAGCGCTGCATGGCACCTTGCACAGGGGAACAGCAATCAAACCTATACTTTTAACAGCAAGACCATGTGTGTGTGATTTCACATGTGCCACAAATGTACCATAAATCTGTGTGTGAACATTCAGTGTTTCTGTGAGGGCAGAACTGAAGTGCTGTTGTTCCCGGAGGTGGCCGCTGGCCGTAATCAGCAGCATAGCTGTAAAAGACACTCTGGAGACTAACCTGCAGCCACCAATGAATCTGCTGTGAGCCCAGAAAAAGACAAGCCCAGAGGGAGATGCAGAGATAAGAGTCCTCCTGGGAAACGTCAGGTGTTTTTGTGCACAGCTCCGTTTGGGTATCCGTGTGGCCTATTTCACCTCAAACAACTTCCAAAATGTAACACTGAGTAAAAACAGCGACTGTTCAGCACATATTGGCAATGAAGACAAAATTAAACTAATATTGTATTGAATAACTGCATAAACTAATTTACAGATATTTGAGATGTTTTACATAAAACTGTATTGAAATAATAAAAATGTTATTAAGACAGTAACCATTCATCTATTAAATAATTGTAAATCATTTGTTAAAATTGTATATAATCATTTGAATATTTAATTGTTCCACATTTCCGGTGCCATAGACCACTGAGTCACAGTATCTCATCACTGATTGGACAGTTACCTGGTCTGTGTAACACAATAAACCCGCCCCCTACAGGCTTTGTCTAGGCCTGACAGATAAAACACGGGACTACGAAATTAAACCCTGAAATAATCACAAAGGCTTCAAAGATATGATTTCAAATTTTTATCAAATATTGCCACATTGACTTATTTAAGAGATAATTATTTAATGAACTGCCAATTTTGCCAATGTATAAATACAGTGAGGAAAATAAGTATTTGAACACCCTGCGACTTTGCAAGTTCTCCCACTTAGAGATCATGGAGGGGTGTGAAATTTTCATCTTAGGTGCATGTCCACAGTGAAAGACATAATCTAAAAAAACAAAATCCAGAAATCACAATGTATGATTTTTTAAATAATTTATTTAAGTGTTCCTGCTGCAAATAAGTATTTCAACACCTGTGAAAATCAATGTTAATATTTGGTACAGTAGCATTTGTTTGCAATTACAGAGGTCAACGTTTCCTGTAGTTTTTCACCAGGTTTGCACAAACTACAGCAGGGATTTTGTCCCATTCCTCCACACAGATCTTCTCCAGATCAACCAGGTTTCTGGGCTGTCGCTGAGAAACAAGGAGTTTGAGCTCCCTCCAGAGATTTTTTATAGGGTTTAGGTCTGGAGACTGGCTAGGCCACTCCAGAACCTTGATATGCTTCTTACGGAGCCACTCCTTGGTTATCCTGGCTGTGTGCTTCGGGTCATTGTCGTGTTGGAAGACCCAGCCACGACCCATCTTCAGTGCTCTGACGGAAAGAGGTTGTTCCCCAAAATCTCGCCCCAGTCATCCTCTCCTTAATACATGCAGTCATTCTCTCCCATGTGCAGAAAAACACCCCCAAAGCATGATGCTTCCACCCCCATGCTTCACAGTAGGGATGGTACTCATCATTCTTTGTCCTCCAAACACAGCGACTGGAATTAAGACCAAAAAGTTCCATTTTGGTCTCATCTGACCACAGAACCTTCTCCCACGACTCCTCTGGATCATCCAAATGGTCATGGGCAAACTTAAGACGGGCCTGGACGTGTGCAGATTTAAGCTGGGGAACCGGTGCCATCCATGACTTTAAACTATGATGTCTTAGTATAATTACCCACAGTAACCTTGGAAACAGTGGTGCCAGCTCTCTTCAGGTCATTGACCAGCTCCTCCCGTGTAGTTCTGGGCTGATTCCTCACGTTTCTTAGGATCATTGAAAAGCCACGAGGTGAGATCTTTCATGGAGCCCCAGTCCGAGGGAGATTGACAGTCATGTTTAGCTTCTTCCATTTTCTAATAATTGCTCCAACAGTTGATCTTTTTTCACCAAGCTGCTCAGCAGTTGCTCCGTTGCTCTTTCCAACCTTGTGGAGGTCTACAATTTTGTCTCTGGTGTCTTTGAACAGCTCTTTGGTCTTAGCCATGTTAGTTGTTAGAGTCTTACTGATTGTGTGGGGTGGACAGGTGTCTTTATGCAGCTAATGACCTCAAACAGGTGCTTCTAGTTTTGAATAATGAGTGGAGTGGAGGTGGACTTTTTAGAGGCGGACTAACAGGTCTTTGAGGTTTTAGATTGTGTCTCTCACCGTGGACATGCACCTAAGATGAAAATTTAAGACCCCTCCATGATTTCTAAGAACTTGCAAAGTCGCAGGGTGTTCAAATACTTATTTTCCTCACTGTATTTGTTTATAACGTTATAAACTTATTAGTGCCAAAAGTGAACTCAACTCAAAAGTGCTGCAATGCAATAATTAAATGAAATAAATAATAATTTATATTTGTCAAATACAAAATTTAATTGGAAATAAATAAATATACTTGGTAAATAATCTATCCCAGTTAGGCAGACAGACATGGTTAAGCTAAAAATTATTTATACCCCTGGCAGTTTTAGGTTTAAAAGTTCATAATCATATACCATACCAACGTTATTTATAAAACACTTCAAAACAACCACAGCCTAGGTGCTGCACAAACCTGCACACTATAAACATATAGAAATATGACATAAAGATTAAACACAATAAAACCAATTAAAACAAAAAGGTCAAGCTAAGTATTGCTGATGTTGAAAGACAAAGAACAAAAATGGGTTTTAAGGTTTTAAAAGGAGCCTCTACTATGCAGGGTTAGGGTATTCCAGTTCAGGAGCAGCAATAGAGATATTTACACACACACACACACACACAGTATCAGTTTCCATAACATCCAGAGCAGTAGATTTAAGGGAAAATAGCAACTACTAATGAAATAACTATAGGACAACATGGATTTTATCACTCCTAAATGTATCTTTCATTCATATTTATTTATAAAACTGTTTCCATATGTGAAACCCCCATGGCTTCAGGTGAAAATATACAGATAACCTCAGCAATACATGACGACACAAAGATTTGTGCATTTCACAGTTAGAAACACTTCAAAATTGTAGGGCTGTTTGGACACTTCCTAAAAAAGTAAACTGTAGATGTTTGGACATGTCACAGGCTAGAGGAACTCCAGTAATGCTCAGTTTAAGGTCAAGCTTTTTTTTAATTCTCTGTTAAAGAAACACGCTGAAGCTGAAAATCACATTTTCAGTTTTCACAGAGAGCGAAGAGTGTTTAACCGACAAGGTGTCAGTGCTTTTTTGACAATGCTGCATCAACTCACCCCTTCAACGTGTTCCCATGCACCTTCATCCTCAGTTCAGCTTCTGTTATTACGTTTGATCCAAAGGTTGGTGCATCTCAGCTACAGGGCCCAAGACCGCATCATTTCAAACAAAACGCAGGTAACAGAGGCTCCAACGCTGGTTCTAAATAATACTTTAAATTCCCAAGTTATGATGCTAATCATCTTGAATTTTTCTGGAGTTTCCCTCCTCGTCTCTTTGTTGTCTGAAGTACATCGTTTTTCAATTCAACTAGTTCAAGATGTTGGACATCCAGCCATGGGAAAAAGAAAACTCTTATTCAAGTCATGAGAAGAACTAAGGACACCCTTTCTGCTTAAATAGAATTTAAGGAGGAATGTAGCAGGCAGGTGATACTTATGAAATGTACTTAATTAACCGACCAGCAACAACTGTGCCCACCTCTACAAAAGCAGGAGTTTTGGTAGTTTTCTGCTTTGGTACAAAGGAGTTTAGGTTCACTTGGAGGAAACAAAATGGCAGATGTTTTTTGTTGAATTTTTTTCTTTTACATTAAAGAATGAAGTTGACATATCGAGAATAAAGTCAGAATTCAGTTTCGTGAATAAAGTATTAAGAATAAAATGGAAACAATGTCTAGGAGAAACTGCTGTCCTCTTGCCCAACAGGTTTCACAGTGTGTGACCACTGATGTTTATTTGCTAAAAGAGAACGCATCTCTTAGTTATTAAATCTTTTTTGAAAGTATAAAGGTTCAAGCTCATTTACACGAGGCATGGCAGTCACGGGTCTTTGCAGCAGGTCAGTATTGTCCACTCAATGCAATGTTGCTTCACATCTATTAGATATGTGTACATTGTAAATTTGTATATTCTGTAATGCAAAAACAGAACAAAAGAGCAAAGTGTACCGGAGTTAAATTCCTTGCTTGTATGCACGAACTTGGCAATAAAGCTGATTCTGATTCTGATTCTGATCAATCTGAAAATGGTTACGAGGTAATTTCTAAAGTAATTAAAGGGCATCGTCCCACAATGAGAAACATTATTCACAGTTAAGATAGTTGCAAATATTTCCAGCAGTGAACGTCCCAGTAAATTAACTCAAACATCAAGACTACGCAATGATCAGAGGAGCTGCACAAGAAAGCTCCATCTCAGACTCTACGGACCTCAGTTAGAAAGCTAAACGCTGAAGTTCAAGACAAGACAATCAGAAAAAGACCGAACAAGTCTGGATTGTTTAGAAGAGTTGAAGGAGAAAGATTGTTCTTTCCAACAAGGATATGGCTGCCTGACGTAGGTTTGCAAATGTGTATCTGAATAAGCCTGAGGACTTCTAGAACAATGTCCTTTAGACAGATGAGCCCAAATAGAACTGTTTGGAGAAAACCAAACTTCTCATACCAACCATTAACCATGGTTGTGGAGAGCTGATGATTAGGGCTTCCTTGCAAACCTTTGAGCTCACCAAGAACTTCTCAGTATAACCAAGTATACTAGAGTCAAATGTGAGGTCATCAGTTCAACGGCTGAAGCTTCACCCAAACTGGTTTATCAACAGAAAAATCATCCCAAGGTGTTGCAATGGTCCAGTCAAAGTCCAGACCTCAACCTGTCACAGTGAGACACTTAAAAGAGCTGTGTGGAAACAAATGCCTGCAAGCCTCGATGAACGGAAGCAAAGCTGTTAAAAAAATGAACCAAAATTCCTCCAGAAAAATGTGAGACAGATAAAAATGAATGAAGGCAAAATACCATCATCTAATGTTAAAAATCAAAGCTGGTAGATCTGAATTAAGACTGAGATGTACTGAGATAGAAGTTCTAAAGTCAGCTCATCTCAGATACCTGCCAAAGTTACTGAATGTAGTACTACGAGCAGGTCAAAGGTCAGAAAAAATGGTTACTTTAAATAAAGGCTTTAGCTTTGAAATTAAAAATAACAGTAAAGCTTTGATGCTAAACCAAACCATAGATACAAACATATAAATGCAAAGAAAAACAGGAAAAACTGCCCTGGTTCATTCGAGAAGGTCCCCGTTGTGAAAATTTTATTTAATCATCTCTTCAAGGGAGTCTTTGTGACTTATCTGAACGGAAAAGCTTGTCTTAACTAATTCTCACACTTCTCAGCACCACTACTTCCCTATTTTTGCTTTACTATGACAGAAAAGGCACTATGTGCACTATTTGGTCTCACCTCTGGGGGAATGGGGTCCAGCCCGGCGCAGTTCTCGTTGCATTTGTCATAGACCAGGCGCAGCTTGCGAAAAAGCACAGAAAGCATCCGTAGGTGCTCTTGAAGTTTTCCCAGCCGGTCCTGGTGGGTGTTGGGGTGGTACGTCACTCCATTAGGCAGCTGAGGAGGAGAGGACACAGTGCTGATTCATTTATCTGCACTAAAGAATAAAATAAGGCAGATCAACAGTCAGATTTCATTTAAGGATGTAAAAATTACATACATTTTAAAACGGACACAAACAAGAGAAAGTTCTCCTTTTTACTGAAGAGTGAGATTAATTAGATGCCTCAGACCTTTTAAAGCCTAGTTGATTTGTTTATTTAATGCAGCTTTACAGTAAATGTCCTCTTTCACAAGATTAAATCCCAATTCAGCAGCATCAAAAAAATGAAGTCTTCTGCCACCATTGGATGTTTTTCAGATTACTGGCATTAAACTACAATGGGTGTTAAAAGCAACAATGCATACTTTCATTCAGAGGATCAACAAGCCTCTGGGGCACCAATGTCTGATTATAAACATCCTACATGACATGAACAAACCTGCAGGGAGAACACAGAGACGGTGAAAGAGAGGCGAGACGGGAATAAAGAGAGCGGAGGAGAGAGGATACAAGAAGAATTTTTATTAGTAAGACAAAGAAACAAGTCACAACAACGTTGTTTGTGAATTCTGCTGCACAAGAAGAATGCTTGTTTGGCACCGAGGCAAACATGCAGCAGGAAGAGCGCCACAGAGGCCGATGGAGACATTCGTGTAAACTCATGCTGACCTTGACTGTGAGAAACCCGAAAAGGCTGCGTGTGAACTTCAAGAAAAACTATGCACAACTGAATAACTTACATGCATCCAGCAATGATTAACTTTAGATATCAACATGATCTCAGATAAAAGTACAGCCTTGTCTTCTTCTGACATCATCAAAAACCTTCAAACAAAATCCAAGAAAAATCAGAGGATAACAACTTGCATTCATTATGTCTGTAACACTGAGCACTCATGTGCTGTTTGTGAGAGGAAATAATAAACAATGCAAAAAAGGCAAATAATGATTTCATCTTTTATTATTTTTTCCACCCTCTCCAATCATTTCTTTACATTTGCTTTTGAATAACCCATCTAGTCTCACATAGCGAGCTCAGATCTGGGCATTTTACAAGCCACCGGCCCTAACCGGTCCGTTAAACAACCTGACGGCCTGCTGTGGTAAAAAAGAAAACCCAAAATTAGCTTCCATCCTGATTCTCTGTTTGGGAGCCACTTTAGCCCAGATTTTCAATAAAACAACAGCTAAATGTGATGTGTTTAAAATTGTTCACATCAAATCTACTGGAATAACATGGCTGACAGACAGAAAAGGATATTTTATCAACAATTAGGTGATTGCCAGAGAGTTTGGCACCTCTGTTGTCTTGGAATTGTCCACTTTCCTTGTTTTTGCTGCACAATAATGTGTCATAGTCAGGTACATAGACTAGACTGAAAAGCTGTGGAAAAACCAGCTAAAATCTAAGGAAAAACTAGATCTGAATCATCAGAAAGCCCTGTTACATACTAATCCGCACTCTGAATCCTTCAAAGCAACATAGAAATACCATAATGTGATAATGTGATTCAGATTACTAGCAGCCAGAGACAGACCTGCATGTTCCTGAGTAGCTGAAAGATCTCCATCGTCCTGAGGACAATGTCTTGGACAGTCTCCTGGCCGATGCGACACAGTGAAGACGTGTTGACATCTCGAGCAGCCTGGGTGTGCTGCTGCTGCGGTGGCGGAGGCTGACCAACAAAAGGAGGCACTAAAGGAGGGGTCGTCATGGAGACAGCAGGTCAGGATGCTGGAGGAGGAGGAGGAGGAGAAGGAGCAGCAGGTCTGGATCTGGATGGTGTCTCCTGTTGGGCTGATCAACATCAGCACACCTTTACATTCCTTTAATAATTAAAAAAAAATACCAGGACAACAGAATCCTTATTAAAAGGTTAATTGGAAACAGGGATAGCGTTTGACCTTATTAAAGTTAAAAACTGTTAAAGCACAAGCAAATCTAAAACCTTAACAGCTGTTACAAACACTGACTATTACAATATACGTTAGACATCACATATTTCAACGTTTTACATTAGTAAATATCCTTTTCATGTTAGTGTGGATTTCAAACAGCTCCTTCACACATATTCTCATAACAAGTAACGTGAAGATGTCGCTGCCTAAGCTAACTCAAACCACACAACTTCATCTTCGTTTGTTTTAGTGTGCTCAGACAGACCCGGCGCGAATATAAACTGATCGTAACAATCAACATTACTGTTTAACAACAGGTTAGATGACGTGTGATGTTACCTTTGTGGTGTTAATTTATCTCTTTCGTTGACATGGCAAGCCCTCAAACACCAACCAAGCTCCTGGCACAGCTGCTGCTAATTTTATCATAGTATCGCGAGACTACGCCGTAAATTCCCGAATAGATGCACCATGTCCCTTCTTCTTCGGCTTCCTTTTTTTAGTAGCTGTCGTCTATTTATACGTTGCTTTTTTCTGGCTCTAGTTATAGCATATAAAGTATTGTCCTTTAATATTAAAGATGGCTTCCACATTTTTTCCTACGACGGGAGAAACGGCTTCTTGAAAAAAACAGTGGGCTAAACTTGGTTTATTTGTAAAACAGAGAAACAGCGCTCCCTGCTGGTCTGATATTTATATAACCATCATTTTATTTCTATATTTAAGTTATAAAATAAAGAAAAAACAAAACTTTGCAAAAAAGAGGATGGATACATATTTTTTTATTGAAGGTTGATATTTATGGAAAAGTATGTAAAAAAAAAAAAAAAAAGCAGTTTCCAACCTACTGACTAGAAAAATAGATCTAAAAACATAGTTGGTACTTTAAGTGTCATTCTGTGACACTTAAAGTGGCAAATTTAATGCAATTATTCCATGAACAAAGTGCTAAAACCTGCATTTGTTATTATATCTATATTCTTTTTTTAATAACTGTTTCTTTATTATTTTTAGCCAAAGTCATTAGGAGCAATTATGGAAGGTCCAAAGAGCCACCTGCACCTCCAGAGCTGCAGGTTGCAGACCCCTGGTGTAACATGATAATCACCATACATGCTAGACAGCTAGACGCCAAATGCAGTTTTCCATCTACGATAACGTCTATGATAATGCCATATTGGAAGGGTCAATGTTTTTCTGTACTCACTACAGTATCTGAACAAACTTTCCTACAACCATGATTACATACGAAGCAGATTCTTAGCATAGCCAAACGATAAATAAATCAGGTTAAGTTTTATATTAGGAATCAAATGTTACTGTACCAGTCAATTATAATTCTCACTTTCCTCAGTTACGGTTTGTCCCAATTAGATTTTTGTCAAGTTTGTTCTGCAACTGAGTAATGTGACATTATGAGGATTGACTACCTGATGTTCTTAAAAAGAACACATTTATATGTAATATATATACTGAATTATTTATATAACAGTTGAACGTCACTGTTGGATTTATAACAAACATCCAAAGCACTGCAGGCCTCCCTTGCCTCAGTTAAGGTCAGTGACCAAAGTGAACATAAAGGCCCATCTCACATTTATCAAAAACAGTCTTGATGATTTTCAAGACTTTGGGGAAAATAATCTGCGAACTGACTGGACAAAAGTGGGAAGTGTGGATGAAAAACTAACAGCAATTCCTGAAAAAGAACCTTATACTGACGGTCAAATAAAGTGGTGGTTTTGTTATGGTAAAGGGCTGCTTTGCTTCTTCTGGACCTAGATGACTTTCTAAAACAGATGAAACTATAAATTCTTCTGTTTAAAGCAGCTTTTCTACCTTAATAAATGAAATTATCAAATAAAACCACTTCTTGTATTTACTCACGATCTTTGCTTGATGCAAAAACATTTCCACAGTAAAGTGTTACAAGCATTTTAAGATCTTGACAGCTTCTCACTGGCTATTTATTTTTGTCCACTCAGGTAAGGCATGGCTAATTTATTTGAGTAATACCATTTATCAACAGGGATTTACTGAAGCAAGGAAGCACAATGAAACAAGAGTTGTGATATGTCACTGCCAGCTTTGCACATTTAGACACTGAGACTTGTGTTCATTCTTATAGGCAAAACAGCTCAAGCTCAGTCAGATTGGATGGAGAGTTTTCCACTGTGAACAGAAACTATTATTTTATTACATGGTAGGCAAAATATTGCAGCAACAGAATGTGTTTTTACATGTAGCAACTATTGAGTTTCTGCTCCAAAGCTCAAAGGAAATGCAGATTAATTAGTCTTTGAATGAAATGACCAAACTGTCAAAGCTTTGTGACATATGTGACATACGTTAAGGTCATCACCCGCCTTAACTTATTGTGTTGACGCTGGACAACACAATACTTCAGCACCAGTTAAATCTGATAAAACACTGATCCACCACAGCAGTAAATGTATCTGCTCGCAGCAAGCTGCTGTTGAAAGAGCTATCCACCTGAAAACCTGGTCTGAAATAATGTAATTTTTTCCTATGTGTCAAAATGAGATCAATAAAAATACCAGAACCCACCAGTGGAACAGTGCAGTCAAATAAGATCAGCCTTATTTCCTGTACAGGTCCTTCTCAAAATATTAGCATATTGTGATAAAGTTCATTATTTTCCATAATGTCATGATGAAAATTTAACATTCATATATTTTAGATTCATTGCACACTAACTGAAATATTTCAGGTCTTTTATTGTCTTAATACGGATGATTTTGGCATACAGCTCATGAAAACCCAAAATTCCTATCGCACATAATTAGCATATCATTAAAAGGGTCTCTAAACGAGCTATGAACCTAATCATCTGAATCAACTAGTTAACTCTAAACACCTGCAAAAGATTCCTGAGGCCTTTAAAACTCCCAGCCTGGTTCATCACTCAAAACCCCAATCATGGGTAAGACTGCCGACCTGACTGCTGTCCAGAAGGCCACTATTGACACCCTCAAGCAAGAGGGTAAGACACAGAAAGAAATTTCTGAACAAATAGGCTGTTCCCAGAGTGCTGTATCAAGGCACCTCAGTGGGAAGTCTGTGGGAAGGAAAAAGTGTGGCAGAAAACGCTGCACAACGAGAAGAGGTGACCGGACCCTGAGGAAGATAGTGGAGAAGGGCCGATTCCAGACCTTGGGGGACCTGTGGAAGCAGTGGACTGAGTCTGGAGTAGAAACATCCAGAGCCACCGTGCACAGGCATGTGCAGGAAATGGGCTACAGGTGCCGCATTCCCCAGGTCAAGCCACTTTTGAACCAGAAACAGCGGCAGAAGCGCCTGACCTGGGCTACAGAGAAGCAGCACTGGACTTTTGCTCAGTGGTCCAAAGTACTTTTTTCGGATGAAAGCAAATTCTGCATGTCATTCGGAAATCAAGGTACCAGAGTCTGGAGGAAGACTGGGGAGAAGGAAATGCCAAAATGCCAGAAGTCCAGTGTCAAGTACCCACAGTCAGTGATGGTCTGGGGTGCCGTGTCAGCTGCTGGTGTTGGTCCACTGTGTTTTATCAAGGGCAGGGTCAATGCAGCTAGCTATCAGGAGATTTTGGAGCACTTCATGCTTCCATCTGCTGAAAAGCTTTATGGAGATGAAGATTTCATTTTTCAGCACGACCTGGTACCTGCTCACAGTGCCAAAACCACTGGTAAATGGTTTACTGACCATGGTATCACTGTGCTCAATTGGCCTGCCAACTCTCCTGACCTGAACCCCATAGAGAATCTGTGGGATATTGTGAAGAGAACGTTGAGAGACTCAAGACCCAACACTCTGGATGAGCTAAAGGCCGCTATCGAAGCATCCTGGGCCTCCATAAGACCTCAGCAGTGCCACAGCATGATTGCCTCCATGCCACGCCGCATTGAAGCAGTCATTTCTGCAAAAGGATTCCCGACCAAGTATTGAGTGCATAACTGTACATGATTATTTGAAGGTTGACGTTTTTTGTATTAAAAACACTTTTCTTTTATTGGTCGGATGAAATATGCTAATTTTGTGAGATAGGAATTTTGGGTTTTCATGAGCTGTATGCCACAATCATCCGTATTAAGACAATAAAAGACCTGAAATATTTCAGTTAGTGTGCAATGAATCTAAAATATATGAATGTTAAATTTTCATCATGACATTATGGAAAATAATGAACTTTATCACAATATGCTAATATTTTGAGAAGGACCTGTATGGTCAGAGGTTTAATGTTGAGTGTATTAGTTTGTGATGACTTAACACACTAATACTGAAACCATGAATATATCTTTTTCAGAATCACTAAGTTATGAAGGACATTCAAAATTAAAATTCTGATATTTTCAAAAGACCAAAAGCACAAATTAGAGGTACATGGACTTTTTTGAAAAAAGTCAAAAGATTTATTTCCCCAAAAATCCTTTACAACTTGTGCCATCCTCATTGTCATGAAATACCAACATTTTATCGGACAAAGGGCACTTCCAATACAATAACGCAAATTTGTTTGAGATGCGGCAGGGAAAGAAAACCCTTCAGAGCCCCGATATCACCACATTCATGAAGAGGCTGTCCTAGCATTGATGGGAACGAGACACATCAGGTTTTTACTTTTTAGGATTTTCACACAGTTTACATCCAGGCTTCAGGTCAGCCTGCCGCTCCATTTGAAATGTAACGGAGTGGAAGTTATAGGAAGAGAAACAGGCCTGGGTCATTTCCCTCAGGACAGTCTGGGCATCAACTGAATCATCTGGAGACAAAGAAGAGAAAACATACAACTTTGTCATTCTCTTTCTAACTGAAATGCCTTTGGATGGATGGACATATTACAATAAATTCTTCCATTTAAAAAAAATATATATTTTAGTTTGAAATAGCAAAAATGTGACTCGTCTTGTATTATATTTAACTAACACCTATATAAAGAGGCCACTTAGACCCAAAGCAGTACATCTAATTAAAATATAAAACAAGCTGGCAATTACTTCCAAAAGGTAAATGACTAACTTTTCTCACCTATAGCTATGTGTGCAGAGAGTACTGGCTGATTCATGGTGAGGACCCAGATATGAAGGTTGTGGACTGCTTTAACTCCCTTCACAGCTAACAAATGGTCTCGCACCTCACTGTACTTCACCCCCGACGGAGTACCTGCAACAAGTTGGACAGGAGGGGAAACACAGATGAGAGCAAGACTATAAATGATCTAAACAATCTACAAAAAAATGTATATAGCAAAGGTATATGAAGGTACTAGCTCGTTAATGATTGCCTCACCCTCCATTAGAACAAGAAGGATGTCTTTCATGATGGTGAAGGTGGTGCATAAGACCAAAATGGAGAACAAGAAGGTGCAGATCGGATCTGCTATTTTATATTGCGGCTAGAAGAAAAAAGAAAATGTAAAAACTAAGATTATTATACTAAATAACTATATAATTAAACATTTGATTTTATTTTGACAGATGGGGAAACCTGTTTCCCACACAAAAAAAGCTAATTATCTTGGTGAAATCCTTTAAATGGCAGCTGCAACATATCTACTCTAATCTACTAACAAATCTAATGGTTTAGTAAGGCTTAGGAAAGACTTAATCAATCAGGAATTTAGCAAGAATACAAAGTTTGGTATTAGATACCTGACAGATATACAGGCAATTTATTTCTTTATAAAATAGAATAAAGAAGAACAAACATTTGCAAGTATTGAGACAACGAGCAAAAATGTGTTCTCATGTGATCCTTTCAAAATAAAATGACCACAGAGAGCAACAATATTTGACCCCAATTTAAACTAAATTTTACATTAAAAAAAAAAAAAAAGGTGAATAGTTTCCAACCACACGTTGAAACAATCACATTACAGTTTCAAAACAAGGCAACCCAAGATCTTATGGTCAAAATGTTGACAGTTTCCCATATAATCACTTTAAATGTTATCCTTAGAAGACCCATTTTAGTTCATTTAGTCTAATCTAAACATAAAGATCATCTTCAGAAAATCCATCTTAAATTCATATCAACATCTTGGGAGTTATTGCACATTTTTTGAAAATGACCTACAGTAATTTTACGGTACTTGATTTTTTTACGTTTTGAGTCTCCTTTACCATACAATAACCCCACACTTTCCTTCTAAGGAACCAGGTTATCATGTAATCTTTAAAAAGTGTAACAATGAACAGTTGTTTTCCAGGTTTTCTGAATGATTATACCTTCATCACCCTATTGAGTAGCTGCATTTCAATTCAACGGCATATTAAGACAAATTGCCACAGAAAAATATTGCGTTAGCACCACCGTGTCATGCAGTTGATATTGCTGCCATACATTTTTTGGACATGTTGCACATTATGCTGCTTGAGTGCCTTAGTTTTCACATGCTATGTATACCATCAATAATTGCAGAATCAATGCAGATCTCACTGCAATATTGCACCCATGACTCTATAATTTTTATTACTTAAGCTCCCACTTTGCAGATTCTTCACTAACCTCGGCATGCTGAATGATTGAAACTGAACCAGACAAAATGATCTACTTTATCATTCATTTGGCTAATAATAATATTACCACCTGGGGGCACCTGGATCCTTGAAATTTCTTTCCGGACAGTCAGTTGATCCACTCCCTTCCCCCAAATGGAAATGTGATAACTTGCAAAAATAACACACCCAGCCCCGACACAACAGAACACTAAATTCCACATCCTTGATCCTGATATGCACACCCTATTCAGAAGTGAAGCGCACCAATAGCAACACTTACCAAGACATGACAGCAATTGATGTTCCACAAAATCCCCTGAACCTCCTCATGTTTAGACCCAGATAATGTATGTCTTTCAATATGTCAGAACACATGACATGATGGAAAAAGGGTCACAAGGGTCACAACCTTGGGCTGCACGGTGACGCAGTTGGTAGCACTGTTGCCTTGCAACAAGAAGGTCCTTGGTTCGATTCCCGGCTGGGGCTCTTTCTGCATGGAGTTTGCATGTTGTCCCCGTGCATGCGTGGGTTCTCACCGGGTACTCCGGCTTCCTCCCACAGTCCAAAGACATGCCTGTTAGGTTAATTGGTCTCTCTAAATTGCCCTTAGGTGTATGAATGAGTGCTTGGTTGTTTGTGTGTTGCCCTGCGACGACTGGCGATCTGTCCAGGGTGTACCCTGCCTCTTGCCCGTAGACTGCTGGAGATAGGCACCAGCTCCCCCGTGACCCACTATGGCACTATGGAATAAGCGGTAGAAAATGACTGACTGACGTACAGAACGCCTCACACAATAAAAAAAAAAACCTCACTGTACATTGAACCCATACTTTCCTCAAAAAGCAACCAGACTTTTGTGCAACATTTTAAAGTGGTTTTGATCAAAAATTCTCAAAATTTCCTAACAATATTTTAAAGTTTTTCCCATCGTTCGCTGCTTTTCCATTCTTTTTCAGAACCCCTTTCAACCTATTGAGCTGAGAGAAAGAAAGTGAAGCCCAACAGAAGTGTCAGACCTTAAAAGTAACTGATTTGAAAGATTTGATGAATAAAACACCTACATGTTCAGAAATCCCTTTATCAATGAGTCTGAAGAAAAACATTAAGATAAATTTACTTACTTAAGAAAGCTGTTAGAGATCACTTGGAAGTAATTTTGAAAGAAATTAGGGATGCACAAAACAGTATTTCAAAAGGAAAATGTCTGCATAATAAAGCAAAACATATAAACATCTCTTTGTAATTATTAATAATGAAAATACACAAATAAGACTTTAGGTGAGGAAAACCTGCATAGTCCTTGTTCAACTTTGAATGGGTGTCTCACCGAGGGATAAGCAAGGAATTGTAGTGGCCCTATAACCTCTAGTGGTTATGTTATTGTTGGCTAATCACAAGTGTCTGAAAAGGATATTAAACATCAAAATCTTGAACCAACATTTTAAATACTCATTTGCAGCTTCTACCACTCACATCTATGCATATAAGTGTTAGACACCCATACTTGCCACTCTATTATATTGTCATCTAGAGACAAACGCAAAATAATATACGTTACCTTGACGAAGATAATGATGGCACTGACGAGCACGCTAACACTTTGGAGAAGGTCTCCCATCACATGCACAAAAGCTGCTCGCACACTCGCATTCGCCTGCTGAGCCCTCTTGCCTAAAATGTAATAAAATAAGACACATCATAGCACATATAATCAATTAAGCTATATTAGTGTCTCAAAAATATCACTGTACTTTGAGCATACCATGACCTGCATGATTTTCCTCCATGTCTTTGCACTCATCATTTGAAGAGATGTGATTCTTTTCTTTTTCTCCCTTAGGACTGTGACTGTGTCCGTGCCCATGTGAAGTGAGCCCGCCATGGCTGTGACCGTGACCCGACTGGTGAAGAGTTAAGGCCATTCTATTGGAAAATAAGGATTCATTTCAAGCAGCTTCACAACAAGTGCTTTTCTCCAACCTCAAGAAGAACACTGTTCTTGAATATATTGGCATAAATGATAACATTTATCCATTTTACTCACATAATGTTGGCCACTACTGCACAGCCTGAGGTAATTAGCATCACATGGCCCTCGATGGTGTAGTCATCATTGACGAGGCGCTCTACAGCGAGATAAACCAACACTCCTGTGACCAGCCAAATGGTAAAGACTGACAGCAGAGCACCCAAGATTTCTGTATGGAGGACAACACAATGTCACAAAGAAATCAGGAGAAAATTCACCAGGACGAATAGTCAAACATCAACTGCAAAGGGTAAGACGTTAACCATATCTTAACACGCAGTTACATATCAAGATGTAAGGAAAAAACCCTTACAGTATGTTTCTATGGGGCATGATGACTGCCTCTATCATAACAGGTTGTTGGACACGTTTTGAAATGAAAGTGCATCAATTATCTTTCTACTTATAGAACACTGAGAACATCAGTAGAGAATGACTTGGCCTAGACTGACCCTGTCCTGAAACTGGATCTGGAGCTGCTGGTGCAAAAATGCGTTTGCTGTAGGACGAAAACGACGTCAACTTATAAGCATACAGTTATTCAGCTACGTGCAACCAACAAGTTAGCTATTCATCCTTCCATTGTCTATACCCGCTCATTTTTTCAGGGTTGTGGGGGTGGGGGTGGCAAACAACGTGCAAACAAAAATCCAGAAAATCACATTGTGTGATTTTTAAGTATTTAATTTGCATTTTATTGCAATACATAAGTATTTGATCATCTAATAACTAGTAAGAATCCCAGCTCTCACAAGCCTGTTAGTTCTTCTTTAAGAAGCCATCATGTTCTCCACTATTACCTGTATTAACTGCACCTGTTTGAACTCGTTATCTGTATAAAACCCACCTGTCCACAATCAATTTATGTCACTAGCAATCAAGTTTGTACAAATTAGCTACATGCTAACAATAGAGCTAGCTGGTTAAATGGGTAATGCTTATCCTGGAAGCACGATTCGTCTCGTCAGATCATTTGCACATGCGCTAAAGGAAATACTTCCAGTATCTGTACCTGCACGATGCCAGCCATAACTGAGCTTTTGAGAGGCAGGTTTTGAGGAAAGCCAGAGTGAAAACAAGCTAATGACAAAGCTGGTTAGGTCGGTCAGAAGGTGAGCAGCATCTGTCATCACTGCAAGGCTTCCTGCCAAATAACCACCTGCAAAAAGGAAAAGTTGCAACAGTTATTCGGGGTCTGTCCACATTACCAACAAAATTTAGCAAATCTAAGTTTTTCTGCTGCATTTGACCACTTATCTATGAGGAAACTAGGTTTTGGTGAGAAAAGTAATTTTTAAAAAAACTGCTTTAGGTAAATCCATGTGGATTGGATTTATGGAGATCAATTAAAACGATGACACACAGGTTCAGTTTGTGTCCCATCATCACTTTCATAGTGAGAAAGCACAACAAAAGCAGTCATCTGACTTTTTCTCCAACTGTTTTCAACAAACCTTTAATCTAAAATAAAGAAGTCAATGATATAGAGAGAAGGGTAAACATTGTTAAAGCAAACACCAGCTACAATTGTTTTGGGAGAATCTTTAACTTAGCAGTAATTTAACCCTTGCTCAGTCATCATTTGATTTGGAAACCTTTAATGTAGAGGTTATTGTTGCAAACTTAAAACATTACAGCATTTCTGGAGGACTGCCAAAGACACTTAGTTGCAAGTGTCTGCAGTAAAAAAGTGCCTTATAACTAAAACTACAATTTATATTTTCTTGTCAATAAAGGACCCTATAGTTTTAAAAAGAATAAAATGCTGGGGAATTAAAGATAAACAACAGGAGGATGAAATGATAAAAAATGAATAAAGAAAAGTAATGAGAAGATAACAGAGATAAAGAAAGTGAATAATGACAAAAGTTAATGGTCAAAATTAAGATGGAACGTACAAAAAGATGAACAAATAAAGTTTACTATAAATAGACAGCAACTAGTATTGTCAAAGAAAGAATTAGAGATTCAAGAAGCATTAAATTTGCAGTTGTAAATATAATTCGAAATGAAACTGACAAAGCAGGAAAAAGGGGGGAAAAAATGACTTACCGACAATCTCGCCTATCATGAAAAGCAAGCAGACGAATGAAACAACGTACAACCTCCTCCTGGCAACTTTTTTCTCCGTCTCTCGGTCCTCCTGAGCATAGCTGTTATCATGGCAATGCTTGACAGCCCCAGTGCCATCTTTCTGCAGTTCTTCATGGTTTGGCACACTGCATACAAAAAGATATTATATAAAATTACAGACAGTTAAAAGTTTGAGATAATAGATTCATTACCAAGAAACTGAGATAGGGACTGTTGCACAAAAAGGCTAGAAAAACTACAAAGATGGCACTAATATGACAACTGTCAGAATTATTACTCTACGTTTTCTGACAATTATTTTACAACTAGAAATTTTAAATCAAACTCCTGTTTTCTCAAAGTAGTCCATATCCAAACAGCTGATAAAACATTGATCTGCGATGATAAAACTGTACAGTAGATCAAAAATATCTTACTGTTTAAAAAGTATCATTCAGGCAAGCAGTGCTGTTGGAAAAAGTATTTACCCCCTTACACAGTCCTTCTTTTTTTCTTATGTTTAAAATTTATTTAAACATTTAAGTGTGACGAAAAAGCAAAAACAACCTAAGTCAATACAAAAGCCAGTTTTTTACTGATTTTCTTCTTGGGGGGAAAAAAGCTATCCAAATTAACTTGGCCCTTGGTGACAAATTAATTCCCCCCTAAATTTAATAACTGGTCGTGCCATCAGGTGTTTGCTATATGCCAACTACTCTGTATGTTAAGCATAAAATTCTGAACAGGTTGTTTTTTGTTCTTGATAAAATATATATTTTTTAATTATTCTTACTCAGGTTAACTTCCTGCTATACATTTTTTTGATCATCTGAAACCTTTGTGTCGCATAAACACAAAAACAGAAAGAGTCTAAGATAAATTTTCACAAGACTGCATATCCAAATCAACAAAAGTGGGGCTACACCTGAAGACAAGTCCAGTTTCTGAACGGCCACGCCAGAGTCCAAAACTTAATCTGACAGATTTCTGTAGGGTCACCTGAAGAGGACTGTGTCCAAGTGATGCCCTAGCGTTCTGAAAAATGTTGAGATCTTCTGCGAGGTTGAGTGGACAAATATTACCAAGTCAAGATGTTGAATGTTGATAGATCCCTATCAAAGACGATTTGATGCTGATATTTAATGATTTTCAACAAAGGATTAGTTTAAGGGCCTGGACACCTATGCTCCAACAGATAAGGTACTGTAGCTTGGATTGCTAAAGAAATAATGCTGGTTCAATCAAAGGGTGTCAGAATACACAGGGCATTGCTGTTTGTTACTTAAGGGGCTGCATAGCTGCAGACCAGTCAGCATGACCTCACTGACGACTATGCACCACTTAGAGCACCATCATGGTTGTGAAAATTAGAACTGGATCACAGAGCCATGAATGCAGATGATCTGATCTGATGAATCAAGTTCTCCTTCCCATTATGTGGATAACTAAGATGCACTAAGAAGCAAAACCGGTGTGATGCTTTGGGGAAAGCTCTCCTGGGAAACCTTGGGACCTGCCAGCTATGTGGATGTTACTTTGACACATACCTATTTAGAAATTCTTGAAGACTATGGAAACTGTATTTCCTAAGAGTTGTGGCCTCTTAAAGAACAATAATGAACCCTGCCACAAAGCAATAATGGTTCAGGAATGGTTTTTTTCCCCGACCCTGGTCCACAAGGCACACTGAACCTGAATGTTTTAGATGTTTCTCTGCTTTGGCACACCTGATTCAGATGACTGCAGTTCAAAAAAAGCCTGTAAATGAGCCATCAATTGAAATCAGGTGTGCTGAAGCAGGGAAACATCTAAATTATGTAGGGTAGTGTGCCTTGAAAACCAGGGTTGAAAAAAAAACACAAAAACAAAACACCAACAACAGTTTAAGAAGATTTTGCCACCAAATCATTCAGATCTTAATCCAACTGAGCATCTGCTGGGTGTACTGGACAAGCTGGTGCGACCCATGAATGTCCCACCTTGTAACTTATAGGACTCCAAGGACCTGCTGCTAACATTCTGGTGCCAGGCTGCAAAAACAGAACATCATTTTACTCTTGCAGGCCTGGTGGAGAGAGAACAGATTTCTCTGTTCTTGGTGTGATTTAAGGCCTGTAGCCAGGAGGTCATAATCTTACACCTGAATGGACAGAAAGCCTTTGGGTTCTCCTGTGCATAACTGTGAATAAAATATATCCTCACAATTGGATCAATTTGGAGAATATTTGCAATGCAGAGAGGGCAAATATTACCAAGTCAAGCTGTGGTAGAATAGTACCAAAGAAGACTGAATGTTGAAAACAAATCGAAGTTGCTCAAACAGAGTATACATTTGTAATTTAACAGATTTTAATATTAGATACTGGCTTTTTTGGATATCAGAATTAACTATCAATATTTAGGCTTGTATTAGATTTTCTTTTAGTGCCCATATGTGAAGTTTAAGATCATTAAGCACCAGTTATGTAAAAATATGACTAATCCAACCTTACAACAGCCCTTACAAAAATATCCGAATTTATGATGATCGTTTCCCCTAATAAAAACCGATCAAATAACCGGTTGACCAACAAGCCAATTTAGGAGAATTAAATGCAGGTTTGTGCACAGATCCCACTTCAGTCCCGTGTGGAAAAGTGTAGATCAAAGAGGGACGTGAGCATAACCACAACAGGAAAAAATGTAATAAGAAATTGCATCGTTTCCATCTAAAAGTCACTGATATTCACTATAAAAGTTTGCCTCACCTTCTTGGGAGAGTGTACGCCTGGTTCTGTTCTGTCAGCAGCTGAAGTCTCTCTGGATCCTTGCTGTGGAACATCACTGAGGTGAATATCAAACAGTAATTTCCAGTAGAAAAGGAACTCCAGTGGGAAAAGAAAAGGTTTCACAGATTCAGATCTGGTCTTATCTCGTTGAAGCGTTGTTGTTTCTCCACTCGCAGAGGGAAATGGTTTGATAGTTGCAAATATTTGCACCCATCTTACAAAACAATGGGTGCAAATAACCCACGCAGCCGTGTGCAAACTGCGACCCGTCTGAAGCGGAGATCCCGGGGGGAAGGGGGGGGGGGTTCAACATTTGGAGGATGCAGAAGTTGAAAACACATTACGAAAAAAAAAACGACGAGAGGAACTGTTGTGCAAGTACAAACTTGTCTGTTTCTTGAAATGTTCAGCTGTGTTTCATTGCACGGTGGTGAAACGTGTCATTGCGCCACTGAGGTAAACACCATCACGCAGCAGCAGCCGACACTTGGCGAGTCCACACGCAGCTGGAAGTGCCGTGTGCGCCCACCCCACGTGTGGGATCACAAGGTTTTATCCGTGGATTCCCCAAATCCTGAGTCACATTTACTGCAGATTATCTTAGTTGATGGAGATCATTTTTCTTTTTCTGAAAAAGCTTTGGGATATCTGACCTGGTCAGAAATTGGGTTTTTTTATTTTTAGCTTGATGCATGTTTGGTAATTCTTCAAAAACGGTAATAAAAATAATTAAAAAGAACAGTAATATGAAATTAATAATTCAAATTATTGCTTGTCAGTTAGGATGAGGAAATTGATTGATTGAGACCCGGATGTTGGAAAACTCGCCGAACGGACCCCGAACCACCAGGGGCCTATAAACGCTTGAATTTTACCACTTTTTTTTTTTTTACTGACATTGAGAATACTATTAAATTTAATTAGGCGGTTTT
Source organism: Girardinichthys multiradiatus (assembly GCF_021462225.1). Taxonomy (NCBI): domain Eukaryota; kingdom Metazoa; phylum Chordata; class Actinopteri; order Cyprinodontiformes; family Goodeidae; genus Girardinichthys; species Girardinichthys multiradiatus. Next base: position 40,013,087 of record NC_061806.1, on the reverse strand, counting down.
AGCAAAGATAGATTAAAATGTTGAAAATTTAAATGTGAGATTTTAAGACTTAAAGGAATTGCCGATTTAACTTTGTGAAAGTGCAAATCATCTTTATTGTTGGCCTGTTGCGTTAGCGTAGTTACAGTAAGATGCTACAAGTTTAATCTTTTAAGTTTGAACTCAGTGTGTTAACAAATGCAGCTCAGCCTGTTAAACTTGGCATCTTTTCCCAGATTTGACCAAATCTGTATTGAAAGGCTGTAAGTGGTGGTGATATTGGGCCCCAAATGAAACTCGGCTCAAGACCCCACAGAACCTTTTTGCCAGCCCTGATCAACCCCTCCCTCATATTGTTAATAAGGTGTCGACAATTTTCAGATTGCTTCAGTGTTTGTCTCTTCGTCAGTGATTTTTATGTTTTTAATATTTCAAATGTGAAAATAAAATCAAACCAAATAAAAGTCTGCTTCTAAATACAAAACATGACTCGTATTTAATTTCATATTTGTATTTTTAAACTACTATCAATTTGTAAGTTGTTTCTTTGTCTGTCATTTCTGGTTCCTGATGAGAAAATCCAGTCGACAAAGCATGCACAGATCGTCTGTAGGGGGCGCTTTTCAACAACAAACTAATTGGATGAGCACGAACATCTAAAATTAATACATTTGTAAAAATGTTTTGGGTTTTGATTAGGATTGGTATTTCGATTTTAACTCACTGTGAGCCAGATATTGAGAACATTGTCTCACCGGTGATTTAATAGTTTTGTTATTGTAAGTATGAAATTTAAGCAAAAATATAAAAAAGGTGTATAAAATTAAACATTCAGCCCATTGATTTTCACCACAATGAATGAAAATGATTTCTATTTTAAGTAAACATTGTGTATTTTGTAAATAAATGAAAATAACCACTCGTTTTTGGTTGTTAACTTTTTGTTTTTTGTTACTTTCTGTTATGAGAAAATCCATTTACCAAAACATGCACATTTATGTGCACAGATATATCCAGTAGGTATTCCTACTGGCTTGCAGTTTTATGTTATTGGACGAGTTTTAAACTTGGTAGATTTGTACTGAATTACTCAATCTTAAAAAATGAACCGTTTGAAATAAAGAAAAATGTCGCCTCCCAACCGAAACATATTTGTTCTCAAAATGAACACAAGGGGGCGACAATGAATCATGCCCCTAAAGCAATGTGCTTTTCAATGAACCAGAGTGTACTCAAAAAGTATGCCTATTTGTATTAATTTAATGTCTTAAGGGAAACTATGGGCTAAGTATAGGGGTTTGTGTAAAGAACTAGCAAGAAGAAAACCTCTGAGTATGTTCATGCACAACATGAGATTATCAGAACACCATGCCAACCGATATACCGGGAGATACTAAAGAAGGGTTACCATGGGCGGTTCCATGGTTACCATGGGCGGTTTCAGACAGGGGCCAACAGGGGCCCTGTTACGGCCCCTGTACTAAAGACATAATACTAAATCAATATCTTATGTCGGTCCATTGTGGTGAAGAGAGAGCTGAGCCGAAAAGCAAAGCTCTCGATTTACCGGTGGGTCTACGTTCCTACCTTCACCTATGGCCATAAACTTTGGGTCATGACCGAAAGAACGAGATCCCGGATACAAGCGGCTGAAATGAGCTTCCTCCGTAGGGTGGCCGGGTACTCCCTTAGAGATAGGGTGAGGAGCTCGGCCATCCGGGAGGAGCTCGGAGTAGAGCCGCTGCTCCTCCACATTGAGAGGAGCCAGTTGAGGTGGCTCGGGCATCTGTACCGGATGCCTCCTGGACGCTTTCCTCGGGAGGTGTTCCAGGCACGTCCCACCGGGAGGAGGCCCAGGGGACGACCCAGGACACGCTGGAGGGACTATGTCTCTCGGCTGGCCTGGGAACGCCTTAGGCTCCCCCCGGAGGAGCTGGAGGAGGTGTCTGGGGAAAGGGACGTCTGGGTGTCTCCGCTGAGTCTGCTGCCCCCGCGACCCGGTCCCGGATAAAGCGGAAGACGACGAGTACGAGTATCTTATGAAAATATACGCTGGCACAGAAACCGAACCTGATTGGTGCCTTGGACCAATAAAATTTTTTTTTAACTGTTAGTTTTAATTTACCAATAAATTAAATATTAAGGTGTTGCCCTTTTTGCTTCAGCTGTATTGAGGTAGGATCACAGTTGTCATCTGCTAGATCATGGGCCTGCAACGTCCATGTCCAGAGCTGCAACCGGCTCAATTAATACAATAAACGATGAAATATTGCCGTCTTTTCTTTTTGTTTCATTCTTTTGTTCTGTGCCCCCATGAAAAAACACTGGCCCCACCCTTGGAAATTTGGTTTAGAACCACCAACGAGGGTTACACAATCATGTTTGCTACATATTGAAAAGTCACTGTTTAAAAGTAAGGCACTATGTTCAAAGAACTTCTACCACCATCATTATATCAGCAATAAGGCATGGCAATGGTCAGACCAGCACAAAGTTGAGAATAAATGAAAAGTGGAAGAAAATTTGTGTTTTTTGCATTTGCAAATAGTGAAAACATTGTAGAATCACCTTTCACTGCCACTTACAGGTGCAGGTTGTTCAGGTTATCAGGTTATGTCTCTTCCAGCTTGGCACAACTGGAGAGTAAAATTAGGTGCCAATTTGTCTTTGTAACATAGCTCAAATTCAGTCAGATTAGACAGAGGGCAATTTACACACATTTTCAAGTCCGGCCTGGACTTTGACTGGGTCAATCTTACACATTATTATGCAGGTTTGGCTGTATGTCCTGGTAGGTGAACCTCTGCCCTGGTGTGTAGTGAATCTATATAATTTATGAGTTTCACTTTCTGAAATAAGTGACAAGCAATGTTTAACTTCTTCATGATATTCTAAGATTTTGAGCTGTACCTGTATACTCCAGTCAGTATCAGTCAGTTTCAGTTCTAACTCAGCTTCACCAATTACAAACAATTTCAGCAAACTGAGACTCATTAAAACTGTGATTTATTAAAATGTTTTTAACCTGAAAAACCCTGCAAATTTCCTCACTTTTACCCCCTTGAACCATCATGGGACACAAACTGATTTCACAGCCCTGAGCAGAGCTACTTTCTCTGTTGTCGGTGCTGGCTGAAGCGGGTCACAGTCACGTCAGAGATCCTCAGCCCTTTTAAGAGCAACATTAGGACAATTACACATTTACACAATAAGTCTTTAAAGGAGTCTTTTTTACTCTATTTGAAAGCTGGTTCAATTGCTCTTTGGAACAGCTCTAAAAGTGGAATCAGTCTAAGTCTCAAAATAGCTTTTAGTGACTATTTTGGTTTCCTACTCTCCAAGAAAGACGTTCTGTGTTTTGTTGCCAAGGTGTCTCTGAACAGACAAGAGGTGGGTTGCCAAGGGCTGCAGGGAGGGAGGAAGATGGCATGGGAACAGTTAGTTACACATGGCTGTTCTTTAGACGTAACTCACAAAACAAGGGACAGGAGTTCAAAAAAGCCCCTCTGTTTTCAAAGATACACAAGTGCTGTCGTCACAGCAACCACCAACCTCCTCCCTGTCCTCTCCTAATTATTACTGAGCGTGTGCATCTGATTAAAGCGGTGAACGACTCCAGCCCAGACAGCTGGACAATGCACCGACGTCATACCAGCTCAGTCACATTTGCCTGTTCAGTGACGACATTCAGCTATTTTTGCCAAAACAAAAAGTTGCACAGATCACGTTTTAAAGAGAGACAGAGAAAAGATGGAGACAGCAGAGGGTGAGGTGGGGGAGTGGAGGCGAAGAAATAAATACGTTCTTCATAAGTACTGAGGTCCCTCTGGGATGTCATAGCAGAAACTGAGAGATCAGACAAGGCTGTTTACAGCTGCTCTTCAACAAGACACTCCAGAGGAGACATCAAAACAGAGGATTTTACTCACATGATGGAAATGGTCCTGACCAGACTGCGGGACTTCTCCTGCAAGACCTCAACGTTTGATGACTGCACACCTTCGGAAGATAGTTCACGAAGGGAGGCTAAGAGCCAGTCTTACCACCACAGAGGGGCATGCACAGCTGGAAGAGAAGGCAGCAGATTGGACATAGGGAGCGCACTGGCCTGGCTGCGAATGGAGCTGGTAAGACTGGGTGAAGTCTGTGGTTTCTAAACCATGAGGCAGAGCAAGAAAGTAACCAAACAATGCAAATCTTAAGGTTTCTTGCAATGATAATTTTGTAAAGCTGGACTCAAACAAGCTCAGACTTATGCCAAAACAGTTTTGAATTAATCAGATCAGATATTATACCATCTATGAGGATTGTGGATACTGGAATAGGACTGAAAAGCTGCTTTTCTGGGGTGTTGAGTCCAAATACTGCCTCCATGTTCTACATAGAAAAATTACACCAAACTATGAACACTACATTCACTTTCCAACCAACTCTGACCCTGAACCCACTGAAGAAGGCATCACACATCATGTGACTGCCACCACCATGCTTCACTGTGGAAATTGTGTTTTCAGGATGTTAGCAACGTACATTTGATCCGATCTTCCACATGTATTTTTTACTATTTTAACTGTGTTTTATAGTGATTAGCTGCTATGGATCATTATATCATGGTCAGCTACAAGATCTGGATTGAATCGGAGTTAAAAAGCAGACAAAGTCCAAATATAGATTGCCGAAAAATAGCCTGCAGAACTACTGATCCATTACACTTTAAAAGCTCTAAGACCACTGACTGCAGGGACCCCTGAAATGACCACAATTGCTGGTATCCCTGAAAGACAAGGTGGGAAGTTTTGAACAGAGGTGACCATGGTAAAAAGCTGATTTTCTGTCTAAATTACTCATTTTTGTGTCGATTAGGCCAAATGATTTGGATCATTATCCTTCTGAAAGACCCAGATGACGACCCATTTGCAGTTTTCTGGTAGAAACCACCCGATGTCCTTATTTAAAACGTCTTGGTATTTCAAATAGTTCATGATGACAAGCACTCCTTTGGAATATTCCCGCAGAATCACAGATCCTCCACCATGCCTAACCGTGGAAATGTGGGGCTTTGTTTCACTTTAGACAACAGCAGCAACACTGGGGCCAAGAAATGCGAGTAGAGCCAGGTGGCACCACAAACATGGACCATATGGTTAGGTGAGGCTGGGGAGCACTTAAATGAGTGAAGGTGAGTGAAATAGCACTGATTGGAGCAGTGGAAGTAGGTGTGGCCGGAGCAGAGAAGAGACAGACACCAAATTATGACACTACATTCACTTTCCAACCAACTCTGACCCTGTACCCACTGAAGAAAAGCATCCACACATCATGTGACTGCCACCACCATGCTTCACTGTGGAAATTGTGTTTTCAGGACGTTAGTCCACACACAACGTACATTTGATCTCATCTTCCACATGTGTCCCCTGTGTGTGGCAACCTACAAACACAACTTCTTATTGCTTACTTGATGCTACAATCTTGCTACTCTTCCATTAAGGCCAGATTTGTACCAATAGTTGTACTTTCATGTAAGTACAGAAAGTATTTACATGACAGTAAGTGTGTTTGAATTGTGAAATTCTTAGTGTTTAACAGTTGATTGTGGAGTCTGGTAAGCAGCAACACAGGTTTTTATTTAATTTTTGGATGTTTTTGTATCTGTGAGTGTGTCTTCTGCTTTTCTTTTTTGGGTCCTGGTTACGTTGTTTCAATGAAATCTCATTTTAAACCTCTGCTTCCAATGAAAAAACATTTAAAAGCTCTTGGTTTACACCAAACATTTCACTTGGCATTCAGTAGTTCCTCAAACACAGATCATTATGGTAACTTAAGCTCTCAGAGATGCAAGAAAGCATGAAGCCACATCCAGATTTAAAACAGAAGTGTCACAATCTGAGGCAACATCAGGGGAGATCTCTGACAGATCTCACTAAAATGTTTTCTGTTCCAGGCAGGCGTGATATGCAAGTAATATAGATCTTTATTTCTTTTCCAAGATGAAATAACTGTAGCTTCAACAGCAATCAAATTGAAAATGCACAGCACAAACAACTTGAGCTGTTCCACAGCCTTATTTATTTTCCGTACAAGGCAACAGATTTTTAATGGGGTCTGGATCAGTAGTTCTTCAGCCTTTTTGAAGGTCTTTCAAAGCTTTTCAAACATACCAGAGATGGTTATTTATATTTTGTACTATTTTAACTGTGTTTTATAGTGATTAGCAGCAACACAGGGGTCAGGAAATGCAAGGAGAGCCAGGTGGCATCACAAACATGGACCGTATGGTTAGGTGAGGAGTGTTCTAAAATTTCCTTCTTGACCCTGGGAAATAACTGCTTAAAGCACAAAGTCATGGTCTATTTTTCCATATGTTGCATGATATTCATGAGCAAATAGAGTTTGATTCACCTTTACCAGATGTTTAGATGTCAGATTCTGTCTCAACATCAAGAAAGAAACATGTTGAAAATGCAGGATCATTTAGATTTAAAACAAACATCAAATTAAATTGAAAATTTTAAGGGAAAGACGACAACATATCAAATTTCAAACCTGAGCTGTTTTAAACATGGACTAAGTTTTTTAAACCTTGATGCCTGCAGCGCATCAGAACTATAAATCCAGCTTAAATGTTAATATCTTCATTTTTGTTGCAAGTGAAAAAATTGGGGAGCAAACAAAGAAGCTTCTTGATTGAGTCTGTTTACTCAGCAGGCCAGTAAACTCCCTCTCTCTCCCTCTCTCTTTCCCTCTCTCTCTCTCTCTCTCTCTCGCTCTCACACACACACACACACACACACACACACACACACACACACAGTGTTCAGCACAGTGTTTGAAAGGGACCAGCATTTGGCGTAATGAGGTGGAGCCCAGCAGGCCCCCCGCCTCCACACGTAAAGTTCATGTTTCATCTCTGAATCGCTGAGGTTCTGACAAAGGCAATAAGACCAGCATCTTTCAGCTGGAGCACAGAGTCTCTGACTGGAGCTGTAATTAACACAGAAAAGAAATGCAGATCGGCCCTCCATGTTTTTTGTTCAAGACATTCCTGGATCCTTTAAAGCAAACTTGAATTTGGTGAAGCTCTGAAAATCGTATTTTACAGTGGCTTTAATTAGATGGCCTCTTATAAAAAGAACTGACATTTACATTTGAAGGAGAAATGGCTCAAATGCTCCTGTTTGCACAAAAAACGTTTTCAGTTTGATCAGGAAGAAATCTAGTTCCCTTAAAACTGTATGTTCAGTTATTTATCCGCCTTTTTAGGTCAACAAGTCTAATCTAAACTTTCTCCTCCTCTGTGCAGATGGAGATGCGTTCCCAGGACCAAGCTTTGATCCGGCAGCTTATGGAGCTTCATTCAGGCATCCAGGAACTGAAGCAGGAGCTGTCTGAGGAAGATACCGATGAGGAGAAGGAAGAGGAGGAGGGCAGCTACTGGGATACTGATAGCGAAGGAGGAAGCAGCAGCTTTTACCATAACATTTTCTGTCAGAAGATGTCTCAGACCTTTTACACAGGGGGTTCAGCTGTAAAGGTTGTCCACAGGAGAAGCTCTGTGCCCTAAAAAGGGTCTTACAAATGTAAACGTTGTAAGAAAATGTGATTTTTGAAACGTGCACAGTTTTCTTGCGATTTGTAAAGGTGACATGGTAGAGTAGGGTAAATACATTTAACCATATTTCTTTAATGAAAGTGTTATTTATCTCATGTCCAAAACTAAAAATCAGAATAAAAGATAATCATCATTGGCTTGAAAGTCATATTGATTTCGGAGAAGTTTTCAGTGCTCGAGTCCAGTCCTGTAGAGCTACTATCCTGCAGCTTTTGGATGCATTTTCCTCCAACAACCCTGAATCAAGTAAATGGCTCATTACCAGGCCTCTGTAGAGCTGAATGACATACTGATGAGGGGATTCAGCCATTTGATTCAGGTTTGTTGGAGAAGGGATGCATCTAAAAGCTGCAGGACTGTAGCTCTTGAGGACAGGACTTGGGAACACCTGCTATAGACTAACAATAATCATTTGGCATGGGACCAATAATATTAATTTATGGACTATGCTTAAAAGCTGAGTCCATGCCAGGAAGGAAACCAGTCTGAATAAGTTTCTCCATTTGTGCTAAGATCAACCATTAGGCCAGAATTATGCCAGAAGCTTGTTGATGGCAGCAAAACAAATATATTTTCCCTACAACTTGCTAAGGGGACTGATTAATTGTTAGTCATATGAGTCAAATTCAATCTCTTAACTCTACAATAACCTCTACCTCTGCAATAACTCACGTAAACTAGTTCTTTTGTAATAAATCTAACTAATTTAATTGCATCTTTAAAAGCTCAAAATTGATACGAAATCCCTGATGAGTGGACATAAAGTTCTGACCTGCCCTGTAGATACCATTGTGGCTTAAAACACAACTTTTCAGACCAGATTTTGTTATTATTTTTGAAATGTTTAGGGAAACTCCTCCCTTTGCTGCTTTGCAGAGTTTTGGCTTCAGATTTTAGCCGACTTTTGTCAGCCAGCTTTTTGTTTTGCTTTAGCAGAATAAAATCTGCTCGCAAAAACCGATGCCAACATAAACTTGAGAGGATTTTTTGTTGGTATGAGCAAGCAAGAACATAATACAAAGCACATTTTTAAACAAAAAGTATAATGTTAAAGAAATAGCTTAAAGTAGCACTATAAACATTTACTATCATGTTTGCAAACTCCTAATTAAAGGTTTTATTTCAGTGCAGTTATCTTGAATTGTAGCATGACAACTGAACAGAGCATCTGATTGAGAACCCACAGCCCTTGCGGCTCCTTTGTCATGTTTTCCAAGACATGACTGAAACACCACAGAGAGATCCCACCTGAAACTGGCCTTAAAGGCAGTCCTTTTATTTTAGTTGTCAACATTCAGTTACACGTAGATGTTACCACTGGTCCTGGGTTTGAAACCTGGCCAGGTCAGTTTGCATGTGTGGGTTCTCTTAGGGTACCCCGGCTTCCTCTCACAGTCCAGAAATATGCATCTTAGGTTATATGATCTCTCAAGATTGCTTTCTTATATCAGTGTGTGTGTGTGTGCATGGTTGTTTATCATGAGTGTCTCTGTGTTGCCTTGTGAAGGACAGGTAACCTGTCCTGGGTGTACCAATGACCGCTAGATAAAGGCACCAGCCCCCTTGTGACCGTGCTTAAGTAAGTGGGTTTAGACAATGGATGAATGGACATTCAGTTAGTTGCATTTTGCCATTTATCCACTGGGGGTCAGTATAGGGATCCCTACAGAAAGGCACTTGTGCCCTCACTTGTAAGAATAGAAAGAGTAACTTAGGTAAGGGAGTCTGGGGGCAGATTTTAGCAACATAAAATAGTTTTTTTCATGTAAACATCTTGAGGCTGGTTATTTAATGTACCATGATGTCAATGTTTTTCTTATATACTGTAATTTATTATTTTAATTTTAATTTCTCCCCGGTTTAATACAGTATGTTTGCATGAAATATATCTGAATTGGAAAAGAGTAGGAAATTATTCTACATATAAATATTATTATCATTAGCTAAACATCTTTTTGTGAGATGATCTCTAACATACTTTTCTACCTAAAAACATTTTTTGGCAGAGCTGTTTTGCTCTGATTTTATTTGCTTGATAAACCAACCACAGCCCTACCCTACAATGACTGATGGACGGCTGATGGACGGTGTGAAGGCTGGGTTGTCTGTCTTGTAGAGCGAGAAGTCTTCTGAATTTAATTTTTTTTCAGTATGCGGACAATTGAATCAATGCATTGTCTCCTTTCCACTTCACAATTATGTGCGACTTATTGCTGGTCTACCACAGAACATCTCAATAAATTGCTTGTAACTTTATTTGTCAGGTGATAAAATGTGAAAGAAGTTCAAGGACCATGAATGTTCTTATAGTATGACTCTGTCCATGACTTTTATTGTTATTCATTATTCTTGTCTGTGACTGAATCTAGAACTGCCGCCAGTTTGCTAATACCACATACAGAAAAACGTAAATAAACTGAATTTGCTTGAAGGAAGGAAGGTGTGGATGAATTTAATCTCTCCTCTGATTGAGGAAGTCGGCCCAATAAAGATGCTGACACAAAGATGCTGGACAATTATTTATTGTTCCTCAACCTTACATTCATTAAACTTTGTTATATGCTTTCCAGAATCTAGACAGCTCTCTTCAGAACAACGCTGCAAAGTGCAAAACATTTTTAGGTGTTTTATTTTACCATGTTACTGTCCATGCAGCAAGGCTACCAGCGTCTACTTGCTCCATGTAATCCCTTTGTCAGTTTTAAGTCCTTCCCAGATAAGAAGCAGCCTTGTGGGGTCCGCTCACTGCTGATCGTCCCCTTGCACTTCCAACCCCCCAAAACTCTCCCTCCTCAGTCTTTGGATCTCTGTGTTGAGCCCCAGCAGCGTCTGAGCCAGCTGGAGGTCCTGAGTTCGCATTTCCAGCTGCATGACAACAGGGAAAGGTCAGAATTTATCCAGGCCCAAAGTTGTCACTATTAAATGCATTAATAAGTGGCTAATTAAATAGTTATTAATGCAACAATTTCAATTCAACTGAAAATACGCATAATAAATAAATAAATAAAAGTTTTTAAAGAGGAAAGGATTTGTTGAGCTCAATTATGTCTTTTGAAAGAGCAGGTGAGCCATAAATAAATCATATTTTTATAAAATACTTAATAAATATCAATATTATTTTAGTGATTCAAGCCTAGATGAATTAAATGAAACACTCATATTCAATAACTTAATAGAAAAATACAATTAAAACATGAACTAAATTATTAAATATTTCTAGGTTTTTAAGCATACAATGATTTAAAGTTTGAATCATTTTTAAAATTAATATTTTTAATTTAATAAATCTTTTAAACATGTAAAAATATTGATAAATATGTTGACTTCTTAAATGAGCTCGTTTATTTTTTTATTTAAATTATGACAAAATAATTTGTTAAATAATTATATAAATGATCATTCAAAAAAACTTTGATAAATGCATTAATAGACACATCTTAATAATGACGATGCATTTATTTATAGAATGTATTGATGACATTTAGATTTAAATGATCTCTCATATAAATATTTGTTTAAATTATTTAGTGATCATTTCATTTTTTATTTCATAAATATGAGAAAATTATTTATTTCAATTTGTATTAAACATATAATAAAAGATGTTAAAGTGTTTATTTGAAACTTTCTGGACAAGATGAAGTTGAATCTGTTGCACGCTGAATGAAAATATTAAAGCTCACCAGTTCGGATCTCAGCCAGGTTATAGCTCCATCTATCTTCGCCCGCCTCAGCTCCTCATTCGCCTGGTGACTCCTCCCGATGCTGATCGACTTGGAGCTGCAGGCAGACTCCTGCAGATCTCTGGGCTCTGTGGTCACCCTGAAGGCATGAATCAGTTTGTTCTTGACGTTCTCCAGAACCAAGGTGGACAACGTGTCCTCACTGTGACTGTCCCGGTCCATGCTTGGCTTGGTACCTCCCAGTACACTTTCTCTAACAAAGTAAAATCTGCTCCTCTTCCTCAGCGCTCCTGCTGGAGTTTGTGTGGGTCTCTCCCTTTGCCTTCCTGGTGGTAAAATGGCTTGTTTTGTCATTGTTACTATGGAGAAACACCCTTCTCCTTGCACCTCCCTCCTCCTCCTTTTGGTAACCCTAATAAGAATGGTGGAAGATCTTGAACAAAGACTATTGTTGCCTCCAAAAAGAACTGAAAAGACCCCCCCAACCACTGCCACCCCCACCTTTTTCCTTCCCAGCAAATCCAGCCCACTTGCAACCCCGGTGAGAGAAATGTGCAGCGATAGAGCTCTCTTTAAGCTGAAAAGCCTGTGTGTAAACCTGTGTGTCTGCAGAAAATCAATCACCCCCTCCTCGCCTTTCCCCATGGACTTCTTTTTGCTGCATCTCCCTAAATAAGACCTGCTCGTCAGATTATAGCAGACGAACAGGTTGAGCAAGCAGCAAACACAGCCTCAGTGTCAGCTGATTCAGAGGCACAAAGACCGTCCTGCAGTGAAATATAACCAGGCCTTTTGTCCTGAAGTCTAATCCATTCCCCTCTGAGTCTGTGGGATGGCTTCTGGCAACAGTGAGCAGACTTTTTCCCCTTCCTGACTTCTGTATAGAGATGAGACAGGCCTCCAGTGTGTCCAGCAGCAAAAAAAGAATATAAGAAACACAAAAGATGTGGTATGTGGGCAGCTTTTATTCTTCAATCGTACAGTAATGTGCAAAGACAGATGGATGACAGCGAAAGATGGAGGAGCAGTGCTGCTTGTCAGGGCTCAAGATGTGAGCTATGGCTCTATTTGTGTTGAGTTCTGTGAAGCGTGAGAAGATGTTGGAGGGAGCGGGGTCATCGGTTTTAAAGGTCAAGGCGACACAATGACAGCAGCAAAAGAGCCGCGAGTGACAGTGACTGAACCTCAGGTGCCAAATGAAGAGAAGCGTCTCTTTTCCCAGGAAATTATGTTCCTGTATTCTCTTCATTGTTCCTGTTAGGCAAAGGTCAGTGTGAGATTCTCATGGTCAGACAACATCCAGCAAATATTACACTTATAAATGTCTCAGATGATCACATGAGACAAAGACAACCTTAGAAAATACAAATATGTTTTTTTTTTTTACAAATGATGATTTAATTTGTTAGGGGAAAAAGCCATTCAAACTAACCTGAGTTTAGTTTAATAGCTGGTTGTGACACCCTTAGGAGCAGCAAGTGCCATCAAGAGGAAATTTGCAGAACTGTTTTATTTCAGTCACAATGTTTTTGACCATTTAAGTTCATGCCAGAGCATCCCAATCAGATATAAGTCCAGACTTTGACTAGACCTCTCCAGTACTTTTTTCCTTTGCCATTAAGAGGTGGATGTGCTGGTGTGCTCAGGGTCGTTGTGCTCGAGTTTAAGGTCGAAAAGGAGATGGTTGGACATTCTCTTTCTCTTTTGGGATTTTCTCTTAAAGAACAGAGTCCATAATTCCATCAATTATCAAACTCCTGAAAAAGCAAAGCGGCCTCAGACCATCACACAATCCCACCATCATGTCTGACGCCAGATGTAAAGGGGCACCTTCTAAAAAGGTTCACTTTTTCTCAACAGTCCACAAATTTTCCCAGAAGTCTGGAGACAAGATCTAGTTTTCTTTGTGTTGAGCAGTTGTTTAGGCCACAAAACTCTTCCATGGATGCAGTTTGTTCCCCTTCTCTTTCTTATAGCTAAATCATAAAAACCAGTCTTACTGAGGCAAACAAGGCTTGCAAAGATTTTGATGTGGTTTGGATTATTTTGAGATCTCCTGGATGAGTCGCCAATCTGCTCTTTGAACAGTTTGGGTAGACAAGATTGATATATATCAATGACTTTATTTCTTATCATTCCTGTCATTTCTTTAGACTGGGACATGATTTGTTGCTGGTTTTTTAACCTTTAAACCTACTTCCTGCTGACAGACAGGTCCCATTTAGATCCTTTTTGATTCTACAGGTCAGACCATGATCTGGCCTGGATGTGGCTGGTGAAATTAAACCAAAAATGTGGTCCATCACATTTAATGCTAAATTTATCAAAAGGACAGTCATATATTCAAAGTGGGACAGATTGGTTTGGAGAGCTTTTTCTCTTAATAAATGAAATCATTGGTTAAAAGCTGCTGTTTGAATTTACTCTGGCTATCTTTGTTTGACATTAATAGTGTGACAAAAAAATAAAAACAGAAATCTGCAAGGGGGGGAAATACTTTTTACAGCTACACATGCTGTGCATGGTGTAGAAACATTCAGCAAAAACTGGACACAGGACCTGAAAGATGCACCATCACTCATTTGACCCTGCAGGCCAAGCATTCAGCTTTCAAACTGCTATTTTCAGTATTTTTCATAAAATCAACTAAAGAAATTAGAACAAACTTTGCTAAACAAAACCAGCAATGATCCCATTTCAAATTGACTGTTATGTGTACAAATCTGGTTCATCTTTTATTAATAGGAGCATCTTTATGCTCGAATGAGTTATAGGTCAAAGTGAAGATGGTTTAACAAACATTAAATATTCCTTTGAACATACTACTGGACTGAAAAAGTGGCAAAGCAGCAAAAGTCAAAGGAAAAGCTGTGAGAGGCCATGAGAGAGCCTGAAGAATGATGGATTCTGATCAATTTAAAGATTGTCTACATCATTGGAAGCAAAATATATTATAATGCCAAAAGTATTTAGTCATCTGCTTCCAAACACAAACTTCAGTGACATCAATTTTTAATCCAAAGGGATTCATATGTCAGCCTACCCTCTGCAACTATAACTGTTTCAACTCTTCCAGGATTTCCACAGTATAAGTCAGTGTTTTGGGGAATTTTTCACCATTATTCCAGAAGTGCATTTGTGAGGTCAGATCCTGATGAGATGCTCGCAGTCTCCGCTAAAATTCATCCTAAAGTTGTCCTGTTGAGCCAAGTTAAGTTCTTCCTCACCGAACCCGCTCATTCTGTGTCATGTCTTTATGGACCTTCCTTCGTGCACTGTTCTATGATCATGCTGGAAGAGGAAAGCCCCAACCCCAAACTGTTCCCACTATGTCGGGAGCATAAAATTAAGCAAATGTGGCGAAAAGGAAAACCAAACCTACCTACCAATGTACCACAGTCAGCGGATGCAACAGAAGTAGCTAAAGAAATGTTCTGCTGAGTGAATGTTTGTGTTGTTACAAGTTGAAGATAGCATATGGTCTGTAGCTTCTGAAAGTGTTGTTTCACTTATTTTACAGTGGAGTTGGATGCTATGAACCAGAGGCTAACTTCTGCGTTGTGGTTTCCACCTGAAACGACTGTGATCTGATGTTAAAACAGCCTTGATTGAGTTTACCTGCAGAACAGTTGTTTGACAGCATTTCCTCCTTTGACTAGGCCAAGGAGAGGCCATATCAGGTTGAAAATAAATTAATATATTTTTAAAAACTCATAAATATATTTTTACTCCATATCCGGCCTGTTATTATTTATAGTTTGCATCCTCTTGTTGCCCAAAAAAGCCAAAGGTTTTTATTATTTTAACTTTTAATTAATGTGGAGTTGTTAGGTGTGAGAAGAATGAGAGTCTCTGATTAGTTTGTCATTTAACTTCCTTTATTTGTTCCTTTTCCATAGAAATAAGTGCTACTGGAAAAAATAAGAACACTGTATCCCTGTTTTGAATGACTGGGGTAAGATAAAGCTTTTCACCTTCTTTCTTAGCTATTGTTACCTTAAATATGTTTCACAACATAATCTGATTGTTGAGTTCTTAGTGTTAACAGAACAGCACAACAACGCTTTGAATGAAAGAGTAAAGAAGAGCCGTAATAAATCCATAATCTTAGCTAAATAATGTCATGTTGAACACATCCAGTAGTCTGTCTGCTGAAGCTGCATGTTCTGCATGTTCTGTTCTGTCCTGGACAGACGCACTGAGGAAGTTCTTTCTACATCTGTCCACACATAAAAGTTGCTAAACCTTTAAACTCTTCTAAACCTCCATGCAGACAGAAAACAATGTGAACTATATGTTCCATGGACAGCTCTAAACAGGGGCCAATTCCCCATGTAGAACTGGTCCTGGCCCCAGTTATGGCACCTGTACTGAGGACATAATACTAAATCAATACCTTATGATGACATGCGCTGACATAGAAATGTAACGTTTACAGCTTAACTTTAACAATGAATAAAAAATGAAGGTGTTGCACTTTCAGCTTCATCCGTATTGAGATAGGATCCCAGTTCTCATCTGCTAGATCAGGGGTCTGCTAGCTGAAGCTTTAATTAAATTATTAAATATTACTCTAGTTTTTGTTTCATTATTTTGTTCCGTGCCCCCCCCCCCCCGGTAAATTTGGTCTAGAACCGAATTGAAGTTTTACCACATATTTGACCTTCTCCAAAGGACACCATTTTAGAAAACCAACAGTATCTAAAATAAAATGTTAAATTAAATGTTAAAACCTTTTATGTTAAAGTTGTGAACTAAAATATGGTTGATAGTAAATACAGTTTACACAGGAACACAGACTGCAAACATTAATACCTATTCATGTTTTCTGTCATCATAATGAAATCTTTAATGCATACAACCGTTGAGCCCCCTCCTCCTTACTAGACCGTTTGGGCTGAGGAGAAGGGGGGGACACCAAACCACGATCTCACCGAGGGAACCAAAATGGCTAGGGCCGGCTCTGGTTGAAGGGGTCGGGTCTAACTCCCGAAATACAGCCACACAACATATTCTGCCTCCTAACTCCACACTTGACAGCTGACTGTGAAATATTTAGTAGTGCGGAAATTTCCCACCTGGACTTATTACGCAGGTTGCATCCAATCATGGTACCACAATTGAACTCAGTGAGCTCCTGAAAGCGACCCATTCTTACACAAGTATTGTTAGAACCACCCTGCATGTCTGGGTGCTCGATTTCATAGGAAATAGAGTGTTTAAAGAAACAAAGGATTATTCAGGACCATTGTATGGTATTGTGTAAAAAGTCAAAATCCTAAAATTGTTACCTCAGTTTAGGCAAAAAAGCATATTTCCAATTATTTCGCACAATTATGTTGTAATAAATCTTACTAAAATAAATAATATAAAAACATAATACAAACAATTCATACCTAAAAGCTTCATAGAACAAATAAAAACATAAAATTGACTCTGTCAAGTCAAAAAATGATTATTCTAACAAGGTACAGCTTTTTAGTGACAATAATCTGTGCAAACATTTTTATTGTAGGATTTTTTCCCCCCAGTGTTATATGGTTGTTTGTAATCTTAAAATAGAAATATTGCAAATTCTAAATGTTTAGTTATAAAAATTATTTATATTTACACCATAACCCAGCTGGACGGGTGGTCATTTCACATTTTCAAAATAGCAAAAGTTTCCGAATATGTTTCAGCACGTTTCTGTGTGAGAACTATTAAGTATCTTAAAATCAAACTGCTTATTGAAACATAACCTCTCTTGTCCACTTCCCAATGCAGAAAGATCGATTTAACGATATTTGAGGAAAAGTAAATCGTTTAGATAATTTTTTTGGTAATTTTGCCGATTAGCTTATTAAAAGCGATAATAAAAACGCTTGTCGCGGCTTCCATTGTTTTCTGCATGATGCTTTGCTGCCCTCTAGTTGTAAATGTTTCCACTTTCATGTTATAGTGAGTAAACATGCAGTTGTTTCCAACATATTAACATAATTAACCCGTTTATAAGCAATATAAGGTGGCAACGATTAATGTGTGGTTCTTGGCTTATAAAATGCTGGACTGGATTTGATTTATAATAATCTAGGAACTTTGCTGTCAAGATGAATTTACCCTCTTGTTAAATCATAAATAAATAATGATTAACCACATTTGTTTGGTTGAGTTTTACAAGTTAAGGTGTCACATTATTGTCAGATGTTTAAAAAAAAGTTGCTTAAAACAGAACCTATCCAACAGCATGAAGTAGGCCAAAAAAATATACAACTAATAATGTCCCAATCTAAAAAGGTTTAAGAACAGATGAGAAACAAGTGAATGACATCAGTCTGGAAAGGGTTCAAAGACATTTGAACTTCTAAGGCTCTGGGACAACAGTGGAGTTGCCAGCTTACCAAACATACTCCAAGAGCACACTGACGACTAATCCAGGAGGTCACAAAAGAACCCAGAACATCATCTAGAGAACTTCAGGGTTCTGCACCGGGGTCTAGATGAAGACTGGAAGGAGGATATTTCTAATGGAACCTCACCTCCAGCTAATACTGGAGGTGAGGTTCCAAGATGGATTAGTGAGCAGCAGTGTGCCTAGCATCCAGGAGGACGGAGGAGCAGCGGTCCAAGGAGGTGGAGGAACACCAGCCACCGAGGTAGGAACCCGCCACAGGCTGCAGAAACAGGATCCTGGAAGCAAGGAGACAAATTGATGATCAGAGATTGAAATTCCTAATGAAGAGGTCAGCAAGACCTCACTATGTGAGCAAGCAATCTGGTGTCTCTCCTCTTAAGCACCTCCTGATTAGCTCAAGGAGCTGCAGCTGCAGAGCCTGCTAGTCGCACCCTGCTGGAGAGATGAGAGAGAACAACAAAGAAACACAACACAAACTTATACAATGACCAGAGATTGTAACAATCTCACATCTGCCAAAACACATCTTAGATCCCCAAGACCTTGGGAAAACATTATTTGGACTAATAAGGCAGAGGTGGATCCTTTAGGAAATGTGGATCCTCTTACATCTGGTTTAAAACTAACAGCATTTCATCATAGCGACAATCAAACGTGGTGGTAGTAGAGTGATGGTGTGGGGCTGTTTTGCTTCATCAGTACCTGAATGACTTATTGTAATTGATAGAACCATAATTTCTGCTCTCTACTAGGAAATCCTGAAGGACATTGTCTGGTCATTAGTTTGTAACTTTGAACTGAAGCACACCTGGGATATGCAGCAGGAAAATGTTCCAAAGCACATAGCAACTACACCTCCAAATGGTAGGAAAAAAAAAAATTTGCAATGGCCTAGCCAAAGTCTGAA
The DNA here is from genome assembly GCF_021462225.1 of Girardinichthys multiradiatus. Taxonomy (NCBI): domain Eukaryota; kingdom Metazoa; phylum Chordata; class Actinopteri; order Cyprinodontiformes; family Goodeidae; genus Girardinichthys; species Girardinichthys multiradiatus. The sequence continues at coordinate 39,994,512 of NC_061806.1, read as the reverse complement.
CTTAAATCTGGTTCAGGTGCTGTGACAGGGCCTTAAACAGACTGTTTATGCCCAAAGGCCCTTTAGATATGGCTGAAATAAAGTAATTCTGCAAAGAAAAGTGGACCAAAGATCCTCTATGTAAAAGAGTCATACTCGGTAATCACAAACTTTTGATTTCACAAAGAAAAAACACTTTAACTGCACTGTATATTTTGGACGTCTGCAAGATAAAAGTATGTATCAGCCACATTTAATTGAGGATAGCCTTTCCCCTCAGCGGTTTGGAAAACTAGGGGGATTTTGGTGGATGATGTTGAACAGGTGCGCAGCTCAGCATCCCTCCCTGCATCTCCCTCACATCAGCACCACTCCGCATGCTGAGGAGGCTTCAAACCCGTCCACACTGCACAAGAAGAAGGGACGCCATCTTGGCAGTTTTACCTCCTAGAGGAGAGGAGGGCTGAGACCCGCAGCAGCGATCGCACGACGCCACAAAAAAAATCGGAAAGGCATACGAAGCCAACACGGTGAGTCATCAATGTTTTATATGAGCGTTAAAAGCTGCTGATAATAACTGTGTAAATTATGAAGCGCTAGCTCCGGGTTTTGTCTCTGCGCATCGTCACCTGTTGGGATGCAGCATTCACAGCTGCTGCGGTTCAAATTTAATACTCGGTGTGAAAAGTCCGCAGGAATCCTGTTTATCGGGTCATTATTGTCTGTCATGTTACTGATTCATTGCTTTCTGCAGAGATAAACAACAGCCAGGCACAGCGGTTACATCATACTGCTGCAGGTGCATCATACCTGACAGAGTAAGGCAGGATGTTTTATTATATAATCACAACACATTCCGTCTCAAATTGCCTTCATGGTAAAAAAAAAAAAAAAAGTAAAATTCAAAACTTATTTAATCCAAATTAAGCAAAAGTGGAGCCAAATGGTTAAACAGTGTGCTGCTCATCAGATGCACTTGTTTAAACCAGAGGTGTTCAAAGTGCGACCAGGGGGCCTACTGTTGCCCTTGGAATGATTACGTAAGCCTCTAACCACAACTCCTAAACATTGTAAATTTAGCCCCACTGCACAGGTAGTTTATACAAATACATGAATGATGCAATGATGCAAACACATAATTCATGATGCAAACTCCGAAACACACAAACACAAAGAACCAATGCAACAGAAAACGCTGCAAAAGAAAAACGATACAATCACAGAAAATAGACAGAAGCAAATAATGCTTAAAATATGAAAACAACAGCAAATTGTTACGTTCTGAGTTTGGATCAGACCAAACTGCAGACAAGAGCTGGGCAGCTGCATGTTGTAAGAAGTCTTCAGTTTTTATTCCAGAGGTTTTTACAAAAACGTAGCACAAACCACTGCAGGTACTAACAAGAGTCGAGACCAAAACTTACATAAGTATTCCTACATAAGCAGGATCGTAGCGAAACAGAATCAGGGGTAGTAACGGAAGGAACCAGCAAAGCACAATGAAACAAAACCAACTAATATACAGAGGGAGACAAAGGCAGGTAATCAAAAGAAACTAAGAACAGGTGTGACAAGGAGGCAGGGAGACAGAAGGAACAGGTGAAACAAATACAAAGATTGAGCATGGGCGAAGTGACTAAAAAAAACAATAACGAAAAACACAGACCAAGCAAACCCATAAACAAAGATAAATAATCAAATGAAGCATAAGAAAACTAGAATAACCATGAACTAAAGGAAACAGAGAAACTAGAGGGAACATAGGAACACCAACAACAACAACCTAAGAACAAACCAAGAGCTCATAAAGAAAATCTGATTACAAAAGTAAACACACCTAACCACACTGACTGAACTGACAGGAAAGGAAACAGAACGAGAGAACCAGAATATGTACAAACCAAAAATAAACAATAACTAAAGCTAACCTATAAGGAAGAGCTGGAAACAGAACAAATCTAACATCAAATTGACTGGAGAAATAATCTAACAAAACTGTTAAGGCCAAACAATAAAGATACTCAACTGAAAAGCAAAAGACAAAGCCAAACAGAGTCCAGAATATCAAACCCTGACACAAATAGCAAAAACAAGTTTAAAAGCCACGTAAAGTTAAGAAGATGGACACTTTTTGTCATTTTTAGGGCGAGATTTTCAAACAAATATATAACCCCAATTCTAATAAAGTTGGGGTGTTGTTTAATACATAAATAAAAATGGAATACAATGATTTGCAAATCCTGGTCAACCTACACTACCAGTCAAAAGTTTTAGAATGCCTTTTTCCTTTAATGGTTTTCTTAATGTTATGACTATTTCCATTCTACGTAGATTCTCACTGAAGGCATCAAAACAGTAAATAAACACATATGTAATTATGTAGCAAACCAAAAATTGTAAAATAACTTAAATATGTGATATATTATAATCCTTGAAGTAGCCGCCCTTTGGTGTAATGACTGAAAAATTAACCTTTGGCCGTCTCTTAATGAACCTCATGAAGACGCCAAGAGAGCAAAGCAGGCACCAGAGCAAAGGGTGGCTATTTTGTCAGTCAGTCATTTTCTACCGCTTATTCCACAGTGGGTCACAGGGGAGCTGGTGCCTATCTCCAGCAGTCTGTGGGCGAGAGGCAGGGTACACCCTGGACAGGTTGCCACAAGGCAACACACAAACACACTCATTCATACACCTAAGGGCAATTTAGAGAGACCAATTAACCTAACTGGCATGTCTTTGGACTGTGGGAGGAAGCTGGAGTACCCGGTGAGAACTCACGCATGCACAGGGAGAACATGCAAACTCCATGCAGAAAGACCCCTGGTTGGGAATTGAACCCAGGACCTTCTTGCTGCAAGGCAACAGTGCTACCAACTGTGCCACCGTGCAGCCCGTGGCTTTTTTGTAAAAATCTCAAATCTAAAAATGTTTAGAGTTATTTCACACTTTTTGTTTACTACATAATTCTATGTGTGTTCGTTGACAGGTTTGTTGTCTCTGGTGAGAATCTACAATTTAAATAGTCATGAAAATGAAGAGATCCATTAAGTGAGAAAGTTTATCTAAAACTTTTGACTGGTAGTGTATATGCAAGTGAATACACTACAAAGACAAAATATTTAATGTTCTAACTGATAAACTTTGTTTTTTTTGCAAATATTTACTCACTTTGAATTTTTTGCTTGTTTTAAAAAAGCAGGGACATTGGCATGTTTATCACTGTGTTGCATCACCTTTCCTTTTAACCACAACCAATGAGCTTTTAGGAACTGAGGACACTAACTGTTGAATTTTTTCCCATTCTTGTTCGATGCACAACTTTAGTTGCTCAACAGTCAACAGTCTATTTTGCGTTTCATAATGCGCCACACGTTTTCAATAAGAGACGAGTTTCAACTGGAGCCAGTGTGATTGTAGGAAAAGGATGCATTTTTTTTCATTAGTATCCACAAAACATGTTTTTAGTTTGCTTGCTTGTTTGTTTTGTTGTTACTCTTTATGTGTTGTTCATGTGTTGTTTTTCTGTCTGTTTTGTTTCTTCTCTCCAGGCCCAACGCCTCCCCCCTTCCCCTTTTCCCCTGTGCTGACAAGGCGCTGAGACAATGTTTTATGCCCACTTTGTCCTCAGCAAACGTGGGCCGCTGGCCAAAATCTGGCTGGCGGCCCACTGGGACAAGAAGCTGACCAAGGCTCATGTGTTTGAGTGCAACCTGGAAAGCAGTGTGGAGAGCATCATCTCACCAAAAGTGATTTATCACCCTAATTACTTGCATAATTCCTGTCTAATGAGTTTGAAAGATGATATTTGTTGCCTGGAGTTTTCAGCTCGAAAATGCAGTCAGACTGGAGTTTTCCCTAAAACCTAATAATAATAAATAAGCTCTGTATCGACGTATTTTAAGTCTTCCTGATTGACTTGGCCTTTATAAATTTACGGTATAGTTAACTTCACTTCTTTTCTTTGCTTACATAAACACTGGGAATATGTTTAACAGTGCTGTCAAAAAGGTATTTGCCCCATACAGATTTTTACATTTTTACTTTTATATTTAAATTTTTAACAAGATTAGTTCAGTTTCACTAGCTGCTCATTAACGCCAGACCTGTAGACTCAAGAAATCTGACTGAAATCTGACTGAGATGCTGTAGCAAGGCCTTGAACAAATTAGCAAAGAAAAGTGGCCCAAAGTTCCTCCCCAAAAGACTCGCAGTTTTCCCCAACACGTGCTGCCCCAGGTGGTAGATGCAATCATTAGGTTTAGGAGGGGATTACTTTTCCCAATGAGCCAGGTTGTTTGGGATTGCTATATTTTCCTTAATAAATGAAATCATCATTTGAAAACTGCTTTTTGCATTTGCTCATGTCAGCTTTGCGTGATAATGAAAGGTGTTTGATTTTTTGTAGATATTTTGGTTTGTTTTTCCTTCTTTAGGTGAAAATGGCTTTACGGACATCGGGACACCTGCTCCTGGGTGTGGTGAGGATCTACCACAGAAAGGCTAAGTACCTCCTGGCCGACTGTAACGAAGCCTTCATCAAGATTAAGATGGCGTTCCGACCAGGTTGGGAACAGTGCATAAATGAGGGATCATTTGGATCCTTCCTGACTGTGCCCTTCTTAAACTCTCAGCTAGAGGCACATGGTAACATTGCACATCACATTTTAAAATTCAATTTCGTATGTCTTGTTTGCTTCTGTAGGAGTGGTAGATCTACCAGAAGAAAACCGAGAAGCAGCCTACAATGCCATCACACTACCTGAAGAGTTTCATGATTTTGACCAGCCACTGCCAGACCTAGAGTGAGTCCTCTGGGTGCCTAGATTCATCTGAAGCTGAGATCTTGTTCTACATTAAGATTTCTTTCAGCATTTTTGGGTCTTTTTATTTAAGCAGTGGGTGGTTAAAGCAGACAGGAAAGAACAGGTAGATGAGATCATCAGGGTTCCTACACAGTATGGAAAAATCTGGAAAAGTAGGGAATTTAATTTAAGCATTTCCAGGTCTGGAAAAGTATGAGAGAAAAGAAGAGAGTCTGGAAAAGTTCCAGATTTTATTACCTATCACCATCCATCCATCCATCTGTTACTCCATTCATCTGTTACTCCATCCATCCATCCGTTCGTCTGTCCATCCGTCCATCCATCCTTCCGTCTGTCCATCCGTCCATCCATCTGTTACTCCATTCATCTGTTACTCCATCCATCTGTTACTCCATTCATCTGTTACTCCATTCATCTGTTACTCCATCCGTCCGTCTGTCCATCCATCCATCCATCCGTCCGTCTGTCCATCCGTCCATCCGTCCATCCATCTGTTACTCCATTCATCTGTTACTCCATTCATCTGTTACTCCATCCATCCGTCCGTCTGTCCATCCATCCATCCATCCGTCCGTCTGTCCATCCGTCCATCCATCTGTTACTCCATTCATCTGTTACTCCATCCATCCATCCGTCCGTCTGTCCATCCGTCCATCCATCCTTCCGTCTGTCCATCCGTCCATCCATCTGTTACTCCATTCATCTGTTACTCCATCCATCTGTTACTCCATTCATCTGTTACTCCATTCATCTGTTACTCCATCCATCCGTCCGTCTGTCCATCCATCCGTCCATCTGTCCATCCGTCCATCCATCTGTTACTCCATTCATCTGTTACTCCATCCTTCCATCCGTCCGTCAGTCCATCCATCCATCCATCCTTCCGTCTGTCCATCCGTCCATTCATCTGTTACTCCATCCATCCATCCTTCCGTCTGTCCATCCGTCCATCCATCTGTTACTCCATCCATCCATCGGTTACTCCATCCATCCGTCCGTCCATCCATCTATCCATCCATCCATCCATCCATCCATCCATCCATCTGTTACTCCATTCATCTGTTACTCCATCCATCCATTCATCCGTAACTCCATCTGTCTGTCAGTTCATCCATCCATCCATCCATCCGTCCATCTATCCATCTATCTATCCATCCATCCATCCATCTGTTACTTCATTCATCTGTTACTCCATCCATTCATTCATCCGTAACTCCATCTGTCTGTCAGTCCATCCATCCGTCCATCTGTCCATCCATCCATCAATCTGTTACTCCATCCATCCATCGGTTACTCCATCCATCCGTCCATCCATCCATCCATCCGTCCGTCCATCCATCCATCCATCCGTCCGTCCATCCATCCATCCATCCTTCCGTCTGTCCATCCGTCCATCCATCTGTTACTCCATCCATCCATTCATCCGTAACTCCATCTGTCCATCCGTCCATCTGTCCATCCATCCATCCATCCGTTACTCCATCCATCCATCCATCCATCCATCCTTCCGTCTGTCCATCCATCCATCCGTCCATCCATCTGTTACTCCATTCATCTGTTACTCCATCCATCTATCCATCCATCCATCTGTTACTCCATTCATCTGTTACTCCATCCATCCATCCATCCATCCATCCATCCGTCTGTCCATCCGTCCATCCATCTGTTACTCCATCCATCCATTCATCCGTAACTCCATCTGTCCATCCGTCCATCTGTCCATCCATCCATGCGTTACTCCATTCATCCATCCATCCTTCCGTCTGTACATCCGTCTATCCATCCATCTGTTACTCCATTCATCTGTTACTCCATCCATCTATCCATCCATCCATCCATTCATCCGTAACTCCATCTGTCTGTCAGTCCATCCATATGTTACTCCATTCATCTGTTACTCCATCCATCCATCCTTCCGTCTGTCCATCCGTCCATCCATCTGTTACTCCATCCATCCATTCATCCGTAACTCCATCCATCCATCCATCCATCCGTCCATCTGTCCATCCATCCATCCATCCGTTACTCCATCCATCCATCCATCCATCCATCCGTCCATCCATCTGTTACTCCATTCATCTGTTACTCCATCCATCTATCCATCCATCTATCCATCCATCCATCCATTCATCCGTAACTCCATCTGTCTGTCAGTCCATTCATCTGTTACTCCATCCTTCCGTCTGTCCATCCGTCCATCAATCTGTTACTCCATCCATCCATTCATCCGTAACTCCATCTGTCCATCCATCCATCCGTCCATCCATCTGTTACTCCATTCATCTGTTACTCCATCCATCTATCCATCCATCTATCCATCCATCTATCCATCCATCCATTCATCCGTAACTCCATCTGTCTGTCAGTCCATTCATCTGTTACTCCATTCATCTGTTACTCCATCCATCCGTCCATCCATCCTTCCGTCTGTCCATCCGTCCATCCATCTGTTACTCCATCCATCCATTCATCCGTAACTCCATCTGTCCATCCATCCATCCATCCATTTTTTGTATTCAAAGCCTCAGGACTGTATAAATATGTTACTTAAAATCATATTGAACTTCTATATTAATATTTTAGAAGCTAGTTTAAAAGCACTGGAAATTCTTGAAAGTTTTACATTTTGCTATAAAATGTGTAGGATCCATGGGTTATTGCAGTGTTGATTACTCCCTAGACTATCAGACCAATACACCAATAAAAGACCGATAAAATACATAATTTTCTATTTTATCAATTTCTTCATAACATTTCTTGTATCTATAAAGAGTGCAGAACAATATGTGTTTCTCTTTTTCTGAAGGACTCCTGTAGTTAAATTCTGAGTTCTTTTAGGTTAGATCATAAAACATTTAAAAATCTGATTAGAAACAAAACAATGCAACTTAAAGACACAACAATAAAATGTCAATGAGTGCTTGTAATTGTTTCTGCTAATTGGATAAAAGGTTGCAACAGTAATGTTTGTTGCTGCAATGTGTTTTCATCAGTGACATTGATGTGGCTCAGCAGTTCAACTTGAATCAGAGCAGAGTGGAAGAAATCACCATGAGAGAGGAGGTGGGCAACCTTAACCTGCTGCAAGACAATGATTTCGGTATGACTCTTCGGCTTATTCGTTTCTAAATGTCTTCAGATCAGAACCTTATTATCACTTTAGGAGTCGCAGAGATACACCTGAGGATGGCAAAGGATGACGGCATCTCATTTTTGTCCTGCAGCTGACTTTGGCATGGACGACCGTGAGATGATGCGAGAGGAGAGCGCGTTTGAGGTGGACATCATGGGTTCATCAGCTTCCAACCTCCTACTGGAGGCTGAGGGTGGAGCTAATCAAATGACGGACAAGTCCAATCACCTGGAGTATGATGAGCAGTACAAGGACGACTTCGGAGACAATCCCATGGAGAGCAACGAGGGGGGGATGCTTGGTATTATGGCTGTGAATTTTTTATTGATCACATATTTTCTGTTATAAAAAGTAATAAAAATTCTGTCTATATTTTTATTTTAATGTAGTTGACAAGCTGCTAAGTAACGAGGATGGAGGTGGCATATTTGACGACCCTCCTGCCATCGCAGAGGGCGTCATGATGCCCCAGGATCACGGGGAGGATGAGGATGACTTTGATGCTCTATCAGGTCAGTTTTATGACATCAAGAACTTGACTTATAGATCAGTTGATGTCAGGTCAGAAGTTTTCATACACTCACCCTGGGCATGAATGTCTTTTTAAATTGAGGCTGGTAAAGATTAAATTTACCTTTACTGTTTCTAGATTTTGTCACAATGACAAGACGTTTGTTGGGTGAAGTTGATGCTTTCAAGACTAGAAACACTGAGCTAATTGTCAAACAAGGTGGTGGTAGCATTATACTGAGGGTTTTTTTAGCTGGCAGGGTACTGGTGCATTGCACAAAGAAAGTGGAATAATGAAGATGGATGAGCACTTCACAATTCTTTAATTTCCAGTCGAGTGAACAGCTACACAGATAAAACGGGATCCCTGGGTGTCTCTGTACCTTAATAATGAAGACTACTAAAAGCAAATAGTTTTTTTTTACCTCATGTGCACAGTTGTCTTGCATTTCCTAGGTGTGACAATTTCAGTGAGGTACATACAGGGGTTGGACAATGAAACTGAAACACCTGGTTTTAGACCACAATAATTTATTAGTATGGTGTAGGGCCTCCAATACATCGTCAATTCGTCTTGGGAATGACATATACAAGTCCTGCACAGTGATCAGAGGGATTTTAAGCCATTCTTCTTGCAGGATAGTGGTCAGGTCACTACGTGATACTGGTGGAGGAAAACGTTTCCTGACTCGCTCCTCCAAAACACCCCAAAGTGGCTCAATAATATTTAGATCTGGTGACTGTGCAGGCCATGGGAGATGTTCAACTTTACTTTCATGTTCATCAAACCAATCTTTCACCAGTCTTGTTGTGTGTATTGGTGCATTGTCATCCTGATACACGGCACCGCCTTCAGGATACAATGTTTGAACCATTGGATGCACATGGTCCTCAAGAATGGTTCGGTAGTCCTTGGCAGTGACACGCCCATCTAGCACAAGTATTGGGCCAAGGGAATGCCATGATATGGCAGCCCAAACCATCACTGATCCACCCCCATGCTTCACTCTGGGCATGCAACAGTCTGGGTGGTACGCTTCTTTGGGGCTTCTCCACACCGTAACTCTCCTGGATGTGGGGAAAACAGTAAAGGTGGACTCATCAGAGAACAATACATGTTTCACATTGTCCACAGCCCAAGATTTGTGCTCCTTGCACCATTGAAACCGACGTTTGGGATTGGCATGAGTGCCCAAAGGTTTGGCTATAGCAGCTTGGCCGTGTATATTGACCCTGTATATTGAACTCTGGTATGTCACCCATAAAGTTGTGTGCATTTCAATATTTTGAGCAAAACTGTGCTCTTACCCTGCTAATTGAACCTTCACACTCTGCTCTTACTGGTGCAATGTGCAATCAATGAAGACTGGCTACCAGGCTGGTCCAATTTAGCCTTGAAACCTCCCACACTAAAATGACAGGTGTTTCAGTTTCATTGTCCAACCCCTGTATATCTAACTAGTAGAGTTTCATGAAAAGGTAAACTACCTAATGTTCCAATCACCAGAGCTGCAAAATGTAATTATGCAATTTCAAAGCACTCTTTATATGCAGTACCGGAAGGATATTATATTAAAGGTGCTATGCATACAAATTCTGCATGTCAGTAATATTGTTGGCCTGTTGGATAGACTTCTACTGGCCTCGACGGCCACACTTGATGGATATTTTTAGTGGCCAAGTTGCCAACACTCACAAAGAGTATTGGGGACATAGGGATGAAAGCAAAGAAAGAAAGAAGTCAAGAAAATGTGGGTTAATTGTAATTAATGTCCTCACCACAGTAACTAGGGAATAACATGTTTCGCTGATATTGTGCAGCCCTAAACATCACCTAACAGACATACTTCCGTTCAGATGATTACATATACTCATCTTTGGCACCATATTTTGTGGACCCCTGAGAACACCCAGCTGTCAAGCATGGTGGTGGCAGAATCATGCTGTGGTGTTGTTTCAACTACCTCTACATTCTTCACGAGCCAATTTAAAGCTTTACTTGGACACAGAGGGGAGCTCAATCAGGACAACAATCCCAATTTGATAAAAAATTACCTAAACTCTACTAAATAATTATAGAACTTGCTTAAAGTGTAGAACCAGCAAAACCAACAAAATAAAATTTACTCTACCAGTTCAGTGAAGAGCAAATGAAATTTGGAATGGATCAAATTCACTGTAAATTTAAATTTGTACCTTTTATTTAAAATAATGAAATGATGTTGTATTGGGTATAATCATTGCATAATGGAGAAAACGGTTGAAAGAAAATCATTAAAAGAACCAAATGATTATGACGATTGTATGATGTCTTCTGACTGGAACTGTATGCAAGCCTGATCTTCTTTGATTGCTATGGTTGGGTTCTTAGCGGGAGCCCCAGACAGTCCGGATTCCGGCCCAACCGAACCAGCCCCGGCCATGACGGACCAGCAGGAACAAACTGCTCTGGCTCACAACGAGGAAGAAACCTTCGCCCTGGAGCCCATCGACATCACAGGTGACATTTAAAATAAGCATTAAATGTTGTTCAATGTACTGTAGACCCGGCCTAAAATAAGATGATACTGAATCTCAACTGGATCTCCGCAGTGAAGGAGACCAAGGCGAAGCGTAAAAGGAAGCTGATAGTAGACAGCGTGAAGGAGCTGGACAGTAAAACTATCCGTGCTCAGCTTTCTGACTACTCCGACATTGTCACAACCCTGGATTTGGCTCCTCCCACCAAAAAACTGATGATGTGGAAGGAGACGGGTGGAGTTGAGAAGCTCTTCTCCCTCCCAGCTCAGACTCTCTGGAACGCCCGGCTGCTCAAGGTAAAGAATGATACCTTCAGCTTTCACAGGTGTTCTTCATTTGAAACATATCGGACACATGCCATCTTTATCCTAGATGTTTACGAGATGTCTGACGCCGCTGGTCCCAGACGAGCTGAGAAAGAGGAGAAAAGGTGGGGAGGCAGACAGTCTAGATGAGTTCCTCAAGGATCTGGAGAACCCGGAGGTACCAAGAGACGAAGCAGGAGCTCTTCAGCAGAGAGATATCATAGGTAGAAAACTGGATTTTAATAGATTTAATAGTTTGGTTTTATAATTGGGTCATTTGTTAATCATTGGTAGTGCCTGAATAAGTGTTTTTGCTTTGTTTGTGAAATGCTCCTTGGATTATACTTTCAGATCACAAAAATATTAAAAAGATGAGGAAATGAACATGTTAATTCTTGCTAATGCTGACCTGAGGGATCCAGATTTATTTTTGCTTGTTATAATTAAACTTGGCCTCCAGACCAGACCATCATGGAGGAGGCCAACGCGCTGCAGGCTTCAGCCATGGAGGGTAGCAGGACGACGCTGGACGAAGCCGTCATGCCCCCACCATCCTCCCAAAGAGGCCTGAAGCGCAAGTCCCAGGACTTAGACCCAACCCTTCCTGTAGGTTCAGTTGTCCGGCTCTGGGTTTTTGTTTCCTATCTCTGCAACTATTCTATGTCCTCTGATCCTCTTAAATCCAGACAGGAAACCTGGATGAGCAGCAGCAACAGATGCAGCAGGGATCAATCGCAGCTGCCTCTCAGCAACTTGAAGCCTCCACAGTGAATTTGCCCCCTGAGGAGACCACCGCTAACATCAGCCAGCTAATAGAGCTGGACTTACTTGCTGACAAAGACAAGAAGAAGAACGATGATGACTCTGATGAAGAGGTGAAGAAAACATGAAATAATTTAAAGTTTTTACTGACGTCTTTTTATTTCATAGCTAGAATTTTGACGTTTTAAATATGGTCATGTTGTGACAGGAGGAGGAGGGACAGGGAGGAGAGCAAGACCAGGAGGAGAGGAGGTGGAACAAAAGAACTCAGCAGATGCTTCATGGCCTACAGGTACATAACATGCAGAATGAGATACGTGGTTGCTTTTTATGATCTGTAAAAACGTTTTAAGAAATTATTAGATACATTTATTCTCCTCAAATGTTGAAATCTATTATTACCTTAAAATAGGACCCGATATTCATGCTTATTGTACATATTTAGTCCTAAATATCTGCATCTCTACACATGGTTTTAAGGCATAAAACCTTAGGTTTTTACCTGAGATTTTAGCAGTTGAATCACTTTCAATTTTTATTATCTACTGAAATAGACCAGAAGAAAGGGATGATTGATACAATAACAGAAGACTGATCACCTACAAGGATGCAAACATTTATGTTATGAGAAGGCTTTTAAAAACACATTGCTACGAAAAATTAACAGATGTTGCAACACTGACTAGTTATTTTAATCTCATGTTAAACTGTGCAGATGCTCTGTCTGCACCTCTGAAGATTCATTCTTTATTTTAACCTGTCACTTAATTTGGACCCATTAATGTCACAGGTGTTATTGAAAATGAGAATGATTAATCAAGATACTCTTGAAAGCTTATCTGTCCTGTTTAATTTTAATTTTGACATAAATGATATTTCTGCACTTATAACTTTTGACAATCACTATAAAACCTTTTTAGATGCAGTAGCTCCTTTTAGGCAAAAAATAGTTAGACATTAAAAAGTCTGTCCTTGAGTAACAGAAGCTTAGGAGAAAAAAACTTAGGAGATACTGTCTCAAAATCGAACGCCTGTGGAAAGCATCCAAACTTGAACTGCACTGACTATATTTGGAAGAGTCAACTTTGTCACTAAATGACTAAATGGTTGAAAAAGGCTTGGACTGAGTATTTTGCTAACCTCGTAGCTTCTAAACAGAAAAACTCTAAAGTCCTGTTTGATACCATTAAAAGCATTGTGGCAGATTCCAGTCAACACGAAGGCTGATTGCAATCAGTTTTTGACATTCTTTTCAAACAAGGTTGCTGACTTAAGATGGAGCATTTCTCCTTCATCCTTGCCTTATCTAGTATATAGTGTGGGTCCTGTCCTTTTAACCTGGTCTGTTTTTGATCCTGTCACTTTGCCGGACATCATTACTTTGCTTGGTCGTATGAAAACGACTACAAACCCTCTTGATGTCCTTCCCGCTAGTTTATTTATTAATGTGTTTGATTCTATTGGGTCCTGTGTTGTAAAGATTCTTAATCTCTCACTTCAAATGGGCATAGTTCCTGATCTTTTTAAACAAGCAGTTGTTAATTGGATTTTTTTTTTTTGTGAATTTTCTTTTTATTTCTTTTGCTGGTGGTTTAACATATCAAAGCAAATAGCCCATTCCGACAAATGGAAAAACTTGAAAACACCAATGGGAAAAGAAACAAAAACAACCACAGAAAAATGAATGAGTAAATAAAAAAGTATATAGAAATGGAACAGAAAGCAATAGAGGCTTAGTTGACAACCAGATATCTTGGTACGAACACCTTGCCGTGTCCTTAAATAAGGGTATTAGGTGAGGATGTGGTTTTACATGAAGTCCGACCTTACAGGCTTTCCATATTCCGACCATTTTGACCAAATCCTATAAAATGTATATTTTTGTATCCTGAGAGAAAATGTAATATTTTCCATGATATAAATTTCATGCACAATAGCAATCCATTCCTCAGTGGTAGGTGGTTCCGTTTTCAGCCATCTTTGTGTGATAGCTTTTTTGCTAGCTGCCATAAGTAAACCAAATAATTTTTTATGTTCTCTATCCAGCTTTTGTTGTACATCACCCATATACACAGTGGTACATTTAAAAGGAAAAAACATGTTCTACGTGACAGTGTTCCTGCTTCCAGAAGTGTCTAATAACCTGCAGCCCCAAAACATGTGTTCATGTGTGGCTCCCCCAGTCCCACACAATCTCCAACATGAATCTCTACTGCCCAGATGTCTTTTCTGGATTGGTGTGATGAATAACCTCATAATGTTCTTCCAGCAAAACTCCCGCCATACATTTGATGCCGTGAAGGTCCACTGAAGTTGGCATATGTTTTCCCAAGTGTTCATTTAATTCAGCCTCCCACTTCTTCTTGATGTAATCAGTACTTCCTTGTTTTGAAAGCTGAATTTCATTGTAAAATCTGGAAATCACTTTTTTACACTGTCCCAGACTCATTAATGATCGGAAGACCTCCAGAAGTCCAACGTTGCTATCATTCAAGGGTTGTTTCAGAATTTGGTTAAAATAATGTCTGACTTGAAGGTATCTATAGAAGACGGCCTTTTCTAAAACATACTCAATTTGTAAAGCTTCAAAACTTTTAAATGACCCTTTGTGAAGAAATGAATTGTAGCATGTGAGGCCCTTAAAAGACCACCTTTTAAATCTGTCATCATTTTTGTTGGGTTCAAAGTCGGAATTGTAGCCGCACCATCTCAACATTCTGGATGCGACTTCTAGTTTACATATTTTAATTACGCTTTTTAGGGGGTAAAATAGACAAGTCCAATAGGGCGTCCTCTGAAGCCCTCAGTTCACTCTGGAGTTTATCATCTGTCAAGAGGGCCATTATTGGAATACCCCTCACAGTGGTACCTTCCAATTCCTTCCAACCTGATGTGTAGGATGTTGAACCAATACAAACTAGTGGCCTCATCTGGGAGGCGTAACAGTAATCCCGTAGACATGGGAGGCCCATTCTCCCCTTTTCTTTCCTCAAATGTAGTGTTTTGTATTTGATCCTTGCTCTTTTCCCTTGCCATAGATATCTAGAAATTAACCTATCCCCATCCTGAAATTGTTTGGGAGGTATTTCAGTGGAAGGCATTGAAAATAATAGAGCATGCATGGGAGAACATTCATTCGAATTGACTCTATCCTAGAGCTCAAGTTCAGAAAGGGAATTATACTGCACCTTTGGAGGTCAGATTTTATACTTGACATTAGTGGCCGATAATTAACCTCAAACATCTGAGAATTATCTTTGTGTAGTTTAATCCCCAAATACCTAATATAGTCAATGCTCCATTTCCAATTATATTCATTTTTCAGTTCTTTTGTTGGGTTAAAATTAAATGTTAGCACCTGAGTTTTATTTATATTGATCTTATACCCAGAGTACTGACCATACTCTTCCAACATATTCTGTTAAATGGATTTTAAAGAAATCTTGTCTTTATTCCTCGCTACCTAGCAGTTATAGGCCAATATCTAAAATCCCATTAATGTCCAAGTTTCTAGAAAACGTTGTGGCTCAGCAACATACTTGTTTTCTGAAGAGAAACGATCTATTGGACAATTTTCATTCTGGTTTTCGTGATATGCATTCAACAGAAACCACTTTACTTAAAGTGTCAAGTGACATACTGATGGCAGCTAAATCGGGAGAGTTCAGGGATTTAGTTCTCTTGGACCTTACTTTTGACTTGGTTGATCATGTCATCCCGATCAATAGGCTTAAAGATTTTGGATTTTCTGGTGTTGTTTTACAATAGTTTACATCTTACCTTCCAAAGAGATCATTCAGGGTTTGTATAAATGAAATGTTGTCAGATGCATCAGATCTGCTGTGTGGTGTACCACAGGGATCTGTTCTTGGCCCAATCCTGTTTTTATTGTACATTACTCCATTTGGTCGGATCATCCGCTGTTTTAAACGTGTTTCTTATCATTTTTATGCTGATGACATAAAGTTATACTGTTCTTTTAAACCTTCTGAGTTTTTTAAACTATCTAGTCTAAGTGACTGCTTGGTGGAGGTTAAAAATGGTTAAATGTAAATTGCCTACAGCTGAATACTAACAAAACTGAAACATTGATTTTGGCAACTAATGAAAATATTCCTGATATCAGAAAGCACATCAGTTTCCTGGGATCCTCTGTTCAGTCGTATCTCCGAAATGTGGGTGTGGTTTTTGACAGCTGTATGTCTCTTGATTGCCATTCCAAGAAATTAGCTCGAAATTGTTTCTATCATTTAACAAATATTGCTAAGCTCATATCTATGATGTCTAGATGTGAATTAGAAATACTTTTACATGCTTTTATTTCATCTCGGGTGGAATATTGTAATGGACTTATTTTTCCTGTTTTAACAAATCTGTGCATCGCATTCAGACGTTGCAGAATGCTGCGGCAAGACTCTTAGAGCTCCCATTACTCCTGTCTTAGCTTATCTTCACTGGTTACCAGTTAATTTTAGGTTTCATTTTAAACTCCTTGTCTTAACTTTTAGGGCTCTGCATGGTCAGGCCCTTCAATATATCTTAGATATGCTTAAGCGCCAGTTTTCTGCCTGAGCTCTGAGGTCTACTGTTAGTCCCATGAGCAAGGTTTAAGACTCGTGGGGATCGGGTGTTCCAGGCCAGTACACCCCGATTGTGGAATTCCCTTCCATTGTTTTTGTCAAATCCGTTGATCAATTTAAAATGCTGCAAGAAAAAAATATTTGTATAGACATGCTTTAATTGGTTTGATGTTTATATTTCTTTTGTTCTGATCTGTTTTGTGAAGCACTTTGTGATTTTATCTGTGAAAGGTGCTATAGAAATAAACTTTTACCTATTTACATTCAGCTCAGCATGCTGAATACTTGGAGTGGCTGGCATAAGATGGGACCCTACCCTATTTTTTGATTAATTTGCTGTTTATTTGTATTTATTTGACCACTTGGGACACTCAAGACTGTACATTCAGCCCAAAATGGTCAGATAATCTTTAAGTACAGAACTGGAACAAAACAAGGCAGTGATGTCACGTCAGAAGAACCTTAAATTCTACACCCTTCATCCCAGTATGCGCACTCTAACAGCAGCACACACTTTTACAAACACTCCAAATATGTGACAGAACTTAATGTTGAGCCCCATTTAAGGAGCATTTTAGATATGCCAATCTGCAAGCCAGATAAGAGACAATGTGACAACAGCTTTTACTCTTTCCACAGAGGGTGATGGCCAAAACTGGTGCTCAGTCAGTCAGCCTGTTGGACCTGTGCAGGAACAACAACAGAAAGCAGGCAGCTGCCAAGTTCTACAGCTTCCTGGTTCTGAAGAAGCAGCAGGCGGTGGAGCTCGTCCAGGAGGATCCATACAGTGACATTGTTGCTACGCCAGGACCTCGATTCCACGTCATCTAGAATTAAGCTTCAGGACCAGCAATTTAAAAGGAATAAATTCGGTTTAGAGGGCCTTATTTGTTTAGCAGCACTGTTTTTATTTAACTAAAGTCTTATTGATTTGTTGTTGTATGCTTAATTTCTGCAAACAGAAGTGGGGGAAAAATTTATTCAGATATCCAGCTTTGAAAATATATAGAAGACTGCAACTTAAACTGAGAAAACTATTTATGTTAAAATGAATTTATGTTGCACTGAATATGATGAAATTCCACCATCTAACACATTCAGTCTGTGGTCGTCTAGCTGTAAGAATCTGGTATTTATTGTAACCTTGTGTGCACAGAATGCAATATATATATGTTTTGTATTTGTCTTCAAAATACCACAGAATAGTAACAAAACTCTATGGATAATGAAAAAATGGGTTTTATGGAAATCCTGCATGCCGTCTCCAGAAATTAACGTTTGAATTGCGTCTTGCTTTTCTCTTTATTTGTTGTTTATTATCAGGATTTGGTTCGTTCACTTTTCTTTTACTGACAATAATCAAGCTGTCTGATTCTGTGTTCTTCTGTTTCAGTAATACAGTGTTGTTTGTATGCAAAATATTAGTTCTTTTATACATAAAACTGGAAAGAAGAACAAAAAGTTGAGCGGCCATTTCGTGATTTGTTGCCAAAGAACAGAATCTAGGCTGAATTTAACCATGAAGCAGCAGATCACCAAGTCACCGTATCCCATTTCTTTCCTTCAGCTCAATCTAGTTTTTTAATAATCAGCTTCCAGTGCAGCTGATTATTGTGTCTGAGCACATTGTGTATTTTAAAATGTGAACTGGTTCTTTCATTTTGTAAAAATGCAAAGACAAATCATCAAAGTGTGGCAAAGTGTTGTCTAGAGCACTTTAGGAGTTAAAACCGGACTTTTCAAAATAAAACACCATGACAAGTGTGAGAAATAGCTCATTCTGATTTATCTTCTGACTGGAAAAAATAAATAAAAAGTGAATGGTTTTACACCAGAAAATATTGAGGAAAAATATTTAATATCTATATCCAGCCATCCATTTGTCTGTCATAAACTATTCCATCTTCCATCCATTAATTTATCGGGCCATCATCCAACCAACCATCCATTCATCTCAGTCTCATTCCATCCACCTGTTCATCCATCCATTTATTCATTTGTCCATCATCCTAACCAACAATCTACCCATCGTCTTATCCTTCTACGCGTTGATAATTCAACCAACTATCCATGTCTGCAACTTTAAGCGATCCCAGTAAAAATATGAACCATAAACAGAGATCTTTTTTGTATTTATACTGTAAAAATTTGCTTTAAAAGGACTGGAGAAGTGTGGAATATGGACATGAGAAAAGCATAGGAACCCTTTAACTCTAACATATGAATCATTCTGGCATTTAAGGAATCTAGAGCAGCACAATACATTGAAATATCAGCATGGGCAGTATTTTGATAGCTAAGGACTGGGTGATTGAGCATGATTTGGAGGCTCCCATTCATGTAAATTCTATATGCCAATACCATATTTGGCCTGTTTTGTGAACCTCCACTGCACTCAATGCCCACACTTGATATATATTTTAGTGGCGAAGATGCTTAGGCTCACAAAGAGGTGGGGATATTGTGATGAAGGAAAAGGCAGAGTCAGGTAACCCTGGGTTAATGGAAATTGATACTGTCATCGGAATATTCAGGAAGAGTATTGGAATTTCATGTTGAGGGACAGGTAAAACTATTGCTCAGTACTTCATGTTCAGGAAACAAAAACTCTTTGTCTTGTTTCACTACGTATTTGAAACTGCAGGAGCAGCCGTGTCGTCTCCTCCTGCCGCTTTTCTTCTCTTGTGTCGACTTCTTTTCCTCTTCTCTCCTGGTTCCGTCTTCTTCAGCGATGATGTCGGCACGCCTTTCTTTTTCTTCTTGAGGCAGCTCAGAGGGTTTGGATTGCTCTGTTTCCTCTTCCTTTTTTTCCCCCGCCTCTCCCCGTCTTTGATGCCCTGCTCCTCCTTTAGGCTGCGGATGCTCTGCTGCTGGGCAGGGGTCACCAGCTCCCCCAGCTGAACGGCTTGGACGTGGTTGAGGGACGTCTGACTGGGCTTGTCGAGCACGATGGTATTGAGAATGATGTAGAGCAGAGGAACGCCTGGGATCTTTTTAAGTCCAGCAGTTACTGCATGGTCCTGCACAGAAAGACGAAAAAAATTTTACTTTTCTGATAAGGAACAGAGCTGCCATGCAAAATAGTCCTGTAAAAGAAAAGAAAATCTGAAATAAAGCTGTGGGTCACCTGAAGAGGGGTTTGGACAAGAAATGTCCTCACAATCTAATAGATTTGGACAATTTCTTTTGAAGTAGAGTATGTGAACATGGCCAAGTCGAGATGAAGCATACTAACAGTATCCTGCATGTTGATGTGCAAAGTCCAAGTATGAAAAAGTTGCTATGTATTTGCATTCAGCCTTTTAGACTCAATACTTTCCAGAACCACCTTTTTATTTTCTAATTGCAGCTTCAAATCTTTTGGGGATTTGTCTCTACTAGTTTTACACATTGAGTTTTTTGCCAAATAGCTTAAGCTCATCGATTTTGGATGAAGAGCATCTGTGAGCATCATTTCTTAGGTTTTGCAGGAGATTCTCAAATAGATTTAGGTCTGGACTTTGACTGGGCCATTCCAACGAAAGGATATGCTTTGAGCTAACGTCTCAGAGATTAGTCTTGCAACATTTGGATGCATTTCTGCTTCAACTCACCTGAAATTGAGTATGAATTCATTAGCAGGATTCTATAAAACCTTATGACATTCTGAGAAAATAATTAACCCACGTTTCAGGCGCATTCGACTTGGCGTGCATCAAAAAGTTGCAGGACATTGCCCTGCTGACCAACCTTTCCTGTCCCCATAGAAGAGAAAGCATCCCCACAGCCCAACGCTGTTACCACCATGTTTTGCATAGGGATAGTATGTCCAGCTTGATATGCAGTGTTAGTTCTTTGCCACATAGGTTTTAGGTGTTGGCCAAAAAGTTCAAATTTGGGCTCATCTGACCTGAACACTTTCTTAAAACGACTTGTGGCAAACTGAGAAGGGGCCTTCTTATGGATTTCTTTTAACGACAGCTTTCTTCATGCCAGATTTCTGGTGTAAGATTAAAAGCTGTCCTGTTGAGAGATTCTCCCATGTACGCTTTGGATCTCCCCACATCCCCCCAGAGGTACCACGGGCATCTTGGCACCTTCTCTTATTAATGCTCTCCTTGCACAGTCTTTCAATTTAGGGTTTTGGTAGGGTTTGTTTTTGTAGTTACATCTCTGCTCAATAAGCTGTTCGAAGTTCTGGATACAGCTTTATAACCTAACCCTGCTTTAAACTTCTATGCTATTTTATATCTGATCAGTCTGCTGGGTTCCTTGGTCGTCTTCCAGGGTTAGCATGTATTTAGCTCCACCTTAGACCAGCCTTCCTGCCCCTTCTTAAGAAAAGTATCCCACAGCATGACGCTGCCACCGCCATGTACCACACTGGGGATGAGTTTGTTTAAGGTGATAAGCAGTTAATTTTGGATGATGAACAGAACTGTGAGATGCTCAAAGCTTGGAATATTGTTTTATAACCTAGGGTTAGGGGTTAGGGTTTAAACTTCTACACAGCTTTCCTATTGACCCATCTGCTGTGTTCGTTGATCTTCGTGGTGCGGCTTGTTCGTTGATGTTCTCCAACAAACCTCTGAAAGATTTACCAAACAGCTGGATTTATACAGAGATTAAGTTACAAGCAGGTGGACTCCATTTCTTTTTATTTGTAAAGAAAAAAATGGAGAAATTATGTGACATTTTTCTTTCAGTTCACAGCTGTGCACTGCTTTGAGTTGGTCTATCACATTAGTTTTCAATTCTGGTCCTCAGGACCCACTGTCCATGTTTTACTAGTGTATCTGCTTCAGCACACCGGGATTAAAAGGATTTTATTACCTTCTTAGCATGCCATTAAGAGCTGCAGAAGGTATGTTAATCCCCCATTTACTTAAATCAGGTGTGCAGAGGCAGGGAGACACCTAAAACATGCAGGATAGTGGGTCTTGAGGACCAGGCTTAAAAACCACTGCTCTAGCAGATAAAATGCAGTTGGAATTCAATAAAGTTTGTGGTGGAAACGTGACAAAGGATGGAAAGGATCGAAATGTTTAAACGTCTTTGATAATTCAATTCAGTTTTATTTATGTAGCGCCAATTCACAACACATGTTGTCTCAAGGCACTTCACAACAGTCAGGTAAATACATTCCAATTAATCCTAACCATTGAACAGTTCAGTCAGATTCAGTTATTTATTCAAACTG